>NW_005842381.1:162983-185474 GCF_000455745.1 Alligator sinensis | reverse complement strand
TTTCCCTTATGTCCTCGTCTGATGGCTCAAAACTTACATCTGCTTTTTCAAGGACTACTCAAGGGGCTAACCTGCTTTAAGAAATTTTTATAGTTGTAATTTAAAGCCAATTTATAGGTTCTGTGGAGTCTGGTTCTCTCAATTCAATATTCCAGTGCTCCTAGTGAAATAAATTGCTCTACTTTTTTTCTCTCTTTTTACTTTTTAATAGTATGCAAAGTTACAGCCGCATACATTTTAATATAGTTCTCAATCCCCATGTGGACAAATAGTTATACTTTGGCAGAACTGCAATGAAGAATAACCATCCATCTGTAACACACAGAAAGAGAATGCAGACAGTTTTCATTTTAAAATGCTTTAATTAACTGCATAAAGAGGGAAATAAAATAGGGGGTCAAAGTCCAGTTCATAAAGTCTGAAATTACTTTTCCAAAATCACTGAGCTAGACTTCCCCATATTGCATGCATATAGGCCATTTCCAGGAAAAGAGGTACAGGTGTAGGTGCTTAAGAAGAAAGGCAAGAAGAATACTGGAAGACCAGATGGTAAACTATAATTGAAATTCTGGCCATGGAAAACGGATCTAGCCATGTATTCTGTTTTATGATTAGGTCATGAAGGTAAATAGGAAAGATGTCATATGAAGCACAGATCAAAGAACAGCTGCTTATTAAAAATGACATTTTAAAATCATTTCAGCCCCCCTCCTTGAACTATAGAAAGCCCTGCTTCTACTTCTTGCTAAAACTGCAATGACTAATTCTAATTAACACTGGAGATCAATTACCTACATTCTGTTTTATCATTTAAGCCAGATTTTCTAAGATCCCACCAACTTCAGCTGGAGTTATAAGTGCTCCATATGATGAAAATAAGGCCACAGGAGAACAATATATATAATGCTCCTCATTAAGTCACTAAAAATAAGGGTTGGGGGAGTTGGAGTGGTGGAAGGAATACTACAGTGAAAAAAATATATAAAAATTAAGACAAATGAAAACTCAAGAAAAAGACAATGGATTACAAAAATAAATTCCTATGTCATTGTATGATATAAAGTGACTATAATGTTTAAAAGACACCTTTAAAATGAACTTCAGAACTCCAGTCTATCTTTTATGAAAATACCTATCTAAAAAAATGCTTTACACCTCATCTTATAAGCAACACATTTAAGGCTGATACTTGGAGGTACAGGGCCACTGCCCTTGGCCTTGAATGAAACTGTCCATACTAATCAACTTCTCAGAAATATTATATAGTGACAATCAGATACTGGTACCGACTCATCTCAAGAAATAAACAACATGGTGTAGAACCATGGCTAAACCTATGATGCTATTCCAACCAAGGTAAACAGAAGTGCCTTTCCCACCTGTGTCACCCAAAGAAGGGCACTTTGTGCCTGAAATCTTGTACAACATCTTTCCTAAGTATAGTTCAGTAAAAGATATCACAAAACTTGCCTCCCCTGGACCGTCATAGTACAACAACACTCCAATCCCGCTATATTTATTTCATTAAGCTGTGTTAGTACAGTGGAAAAAAGATAGAAGACTATTCCTGGTAATAAGGCTGAGTTCACATCTCCAAAATGAGAGACCCAGGCCAACCTGGACAGTCTACACACTGAATATAACTATTACTTGTAGTTAGTAAGTTGTGTTAATGTTTAGAATTAATGTTTTATAGAATATTCTTCTATACAAAAATGTTTATACTTTTTTATTTTCTTTGTAGGGGGCAAAGGTAATTTGTAAAAGGTTGCTTTAATGGAAGATAAGAAGATTAAGAAATCAAGCATAAGTGCTAGAAATCATAGTTCTGTTGCTTCTTTATGAACAAAAGTCCCAGTCTGATTTTTGTGTGTGAATGTTTAATTATTTCTTTCTTTTACCTGGGGACAGACTCAGTGAATGAGTGTATCTCCTTTCAACAGGATGAACATGCCCATGAAGAAAATATTCCTAGCACTGGCTAGAATAATTATGAAGCAGAAGCCCTTCTGTGTTCCAGCATCTAGATCTGATGTCAGATGGTGCTAAACTCCTTCCTGATGTAACAGCTGCAACAAGGATTTCACCCGGTGAGTCCTGCCAGTCTTATCTCTATCAACTACAGCTTTTATCACCAGGCTCTTGATGGGATGATTACTCAGTGTCCCTAAGCAAGAGACTTTGTCAATCATCTAGAACAGTGGTTCTCAAACTTTCTGGATTTGAGGCACCTGTCACAGGACTTGAGATACCCCTCCATACCTTCTGTGAATTGAGTGGCACCCCATTTAAAAAAACAAAAACAAAAACTAATTTATATATTACAGTGCTTACTTTGTTGTAGGAAGGAAGGAAGGAATGACAAATCTTCACTGCTCAAAAAATTACAAAAAGGGTAAATTATGGATCCTGAAATTGTAGGACTTATCTCTGTTTTTGGCTGCACTGCACAGTATTGTCTTAAATAAATGCATCTATCTTATTTTTACCAACATGCTATCATCATGAAGTAAACATATGCTGTATTTTTAGCTAGTGCTGTGAACAACTGTCTTCAGTCACGCATTTGTAACAACTGATGAATATCTTTCTCCCACTTTTAACCCTGATGTATGTGAACTTCAACAAAAATATTTAAAAGCTATTAGACATGAGAAAAATATTATATTAAATAGATATTAGAGAAATTCAGGGAGGTTCTAGAAATGTTAGGATGACTGACCATCAAAAAAGGAAGGCTGCAGCATTCTCCTTTTCAATGTTACTCTGATAGACAGCTTTGGAAGACACCTGATCCAAGTTGTAACCCCCATGGACAAGACTTTTGCTAACTTTGCAGTAAAAGACAAAAGAAACTCAGCCTACTTACTTTATATGAGAAATTTAGGTGGCAACTTGAGCACAGCTTACAAGTACTACATGAGGAAGCAATTTCTGCCAGCAGACAGATGTTTAACTTAGGGAATATAGGTACAATGGGATCTAAAGGCAGGTGAAACCAGACAAATTCAGACTAAAAATAGGTACACATTTTAATTAAGTCAATAATTAATAATTGAAACAAGTTAGAATTGGATTCTCCATCAACTGAATCCTTTAAATCAAGGTTGCATATATATATTTTTAAGCAGACAGAAGCGGTTAGCTGAGTTAGCTTGAAGTCAAGCACAAGGTAGGGTAGATTTGTACTGTATAGACTAATTAAATCAGAGATGCATAATCTTTCAGCAACATCTCATGAAGTAAGTAGTTGCTTATAGAAGCTTTTGCACCTCTGCTTTATAAGGTATATAAGGTGTAAATCTACTCTACCTTCTATTTTTTTTTATAAGACATGCTATTGGTTACACAGAAGATACAAACTCTACAATTATATTATTGGAGAAGCAGTTTGGAATGCACTAAGCATGAAATTAGATTATAATAATCCTTTTCGGCCTTTTAAACTATGATTTATGAAGGTAAACTCCTCACTGTGGGATAGCCTAAATCTGTTTGCCTCTAAACTTGGCACCTGCTCCTTGTAAACCTTGGCAGCTATATCAGACATCAGTACTTCAAGTAAAAAGCTTGCCATACATATAAAGACCAATCAATGATTAACCACTTGGGAAAGATAATAATCAACCCAAGGCTACATTTCCTGGAGTGCTTTTAGTACTATTTTTACCTGAAATTTATGAATTACAAAGGGAGAAAAATTATATGCCCCCAAACACAAAATTGCATTGATATGAGTAGGAAACTAGTCCAAAAGAATCTGAGCAGAGTTCTAAAGTTAATCTAATTTACAACTAAATTTAACTGTGTTATCAATTCATCCCTATGAATTAGCTGCAGCCAGTTCTTCATTAAAATTTGCATTCTTTGACTAATGTGGCCACATAATTTCTCACAGGTTTTTACCAACAAAATGTGTTAATAGATGTTCAAAATGTGTATCAAGTTATCACAATGCAAGCAAAATAACTACATAACTTCTACTCAATAAGCTTAATTTTGAAGTCCTAATCCACTTAGTGTTTATGTGATTAGGTTTTGCCTGCAACATATTCACTTTCTTTGAACTGTTTGTAGACTACTGTACTACTGTTGTCTTCCCCCATCTCTGCCTGTGTGTAATCGCTAATGATGTTTTATGTTGTAATTACTCACGTGATGGTTCAATGAAATGCTAATCACTGAAAGTATCTATAGTCTTGCCATACAGGAAAAAACAAACAAACAAGTTAACTGAAATTCAAATCAGATTGATTGAAAGGAGAGCAAGAACAGCAAGAATATAAATTAATTCAATTTTGTAAGTAAAATTTACATTCATTTTTCATCTTTTATAACCTATTAAATAACCTAACACATTTTTAATAGTACACTAAAACTGGGTGAAATTCTTATTATAACATTTGCTTCACTTCTGGGAATAGAATATTCTTTTAACTGACCTCCTACCTTAGTATGCCATGCAATATTTCTTTAGCATCCTCTGAAGAAAAATCTATCTACAACTTCAGCAAGTGGTTTGCCTATGTTATTGGCATAAAGGGGGAAAGGGAACAATACCTTTAATTACGGTATATTTGTGGCAGCGCATCCCAGAGCTCTCTCTGCTCATAATGATTAATGTTTTGACATTTTTGTCTCCTTTTTTTCTGAAATACTCAAGCAGTTATGAGATCACGTTGAACTTGCTCTCCCTGAACTTCCGTAACTTTCTAATCTGAGCATATGCCAATAGCAACCAAAAATTTCCATGCTAAGCAAATGGAAACAGAAGTAGCACACACAGGAGGCTGAAAGACCTTTTTCCCCTCTCGCTATTCAGCTGCAGTATTTTCAATTTTAATCAAAAATGCTTTGTATGTATGTGCGTGTAAGAAAAAAAGGCTCATTCAATGGTGATAAGATGCTGAAAATGTGATCATGTGCTATAATTTGATGTTAGGGGAGATGGGTTTCCCAATAAACTCTATTTATCAGGCAATCTCTTAATTACGGAAAACAGTAATTCCTGAGACAGAAGCAGTTTACTTATTTATTTTTAATAGGCTTATCTATTTTGTCAAGTCATCAATTTTGTTCAGTGTTATGTTATTATAAAAGCTGCCAGCCATCTACAATCCAATATGCCTCTTTTAATTATGAAGATCTACAAATGACGCATCCTGCTGTGACTTCAGAAACATGATGTGCAGTGAAGTGAAGCAGTTTTGTTAACTGTATTTCACAGCCCTGTTTTTAGTGAAAAGTGGTCATAGTCTGTAAATGTGGCCAGCACAAAGAAACATATTAAAAAGAAGAAAAAAAAGTCTTACCTTTTAACACCTGCTTTCAGCCCTTACTTCCAACAAAAGATAGGTAAAATCCTAAATATTTGGCCAGCACAAAAACGTCAGAAGCAATGTTATAATAAAAATATATCTTTTTTAAAACTTGTAACATCTGTCTCTACTCGTTACACCAATGTAATCACCATTGCCCAGGTGAACTATTTCAGACGTGTAATTTGATTACCATAAACAAGAGCATGAGCATTTGCTCAGACAATGAAAGGGAAGGGTTCTGCAAAATCAACACTGTCAGGTCAAAAAGTACTCTTTTATTAATATGAAGGAATTTGATCAGCAGTCCTTAGCAAGTAGCTGTGATGTTGGAGAAGTAAATAGTTATCACTAAGATCAAAATCAAATGAAAAACAACCTCCCCCTCCCCCCCCAAAAAATAAAAACCCAAACAAACCAAGATAAGCTGAAAGATTTTCCTAACAAGAAGGAATAGCCATCTAACCTTAAGGATTGCAGGCAATCTGTCAGGTGGTCGAAACCAAATAGCTGCTAGACAATAGGAGGCAGATAACTACCTAGGTATAGACAATGACAATTTAAATGAATCAGCAAAATAGAGAACAAACAACCCTGGATTGTGACTAAGGCAGGAGAAATGGGAGAACAGATGGAAGTATAGGACAGGAGTAGGCAACCCCCAGCACGGGTGCCAGAGAGTGGCACATGAAGGCATTTTGCTTGGCACACGGACCTTGAGGCAGAAGGCAGGGAGGGGGCTGAGGCTGCACTGTCACAATAAGGATCAGGCCCCTTGCTGCTCCCCCACCGTCCACCCTGGCACACCAATGTCTTACAAGCCAAGTTGGCAGGTGTTTTCGGCACATTGTCCAAAAATATTGCCGACCCCTGGTATAGAATGAAGCTTGGGGACTTTATTCAAGATACTTTGGGACCATTTATGTTTTTTTGGCTACATTCACAGTAGTTTATTTATGAAGCATTCAAGTGAATTGGTCAGGAGGCAATTAATATAAACATCAATAAAGAAAGGTAGAGGAACATTATATTTGACTGTAAATTAGCTGATCTACTTTTGTGTGGTCTTAAAGGAACGTGCATACAAACATGCATATGTAGAGACAGTATTGCTGGGAGTGCATTTTTATTATTTTATCTCTTCAGGCTGACTACATGCAACTACCTTAAAACACAGCATACATGTATACTGGTTAGAAGAATCACTCTGCTTTACATAAATCCAGCAGTCGTGCTGAGTAGATTCCTCCAAATTCAAATTAATTTTATCCCATTCTTAAACATGTGCATACCCTCCCTCTTTTCTATAAGAGGAAGCTGAATATTCAAAACAAATTTGTGTGTGTGCATGCGTGCACACTCCCCTCCCCCCCATACATATACACAGACACACATGCACATGGCTCATGAGTCAGGAATATTTACCTTATACTAAACATTTGCTTAAAAAAAATGAAAAAAACCCCCAGATTTCTGTATTTGGGTATGGATTGTATTTACACTTCTATATTCTTGAGCAAAGGTTGAAATTGATATGTGAAGATTTCTAAACAGGAAACGAGAGTTTAAACCTTTAGACTTATTTCTGTTGATTTTACTTATTACTAGACAAAGAGTATACTACATTTTTTCCTTAGAGAGATAGATAATAAAGCAATCTTCAGTTCAGGATATATATTCATATCTATCACGGTATGCATAACTACTTTCAATACTGACAAAGAAACTGCTAATAGTCTATATTTACTTGATAAGTCAACATAGAATCATAGAACCGGAAGGGACCTGTAAGATCAAGTCCTCCCCCCAACCATAGGCAGGAAGTTATTGAGCTCAGATGAGCTCAACAAAGTGCATGTCCAGCCTCAATTATCTTGAACATCTCCAAGGATGGTGACTGTACCGCCTCTGCTGGGATCGTGTTCCAGATTCTGGCGACCCTTAGAGAGAATTTTTTTCCTTATGTCTAGCCTGAATTTACTGTCTATTAGCTTATGCCCATTGGTCCTCATCCTCGTCCTCCCTTCAAGTGCCTTCCTGAAGACTTGCTCCCATAGATCTTGATGCTCACCCCTGACATACTTGTAAGCGGCTATCAAGTCACCACTCAGTCTTCTCTTATTCAGACTGAACATGCCCAGTTTCCGGAGTCTCTCCTCATAGGGCCTATCCTCCATGCCTGTGAAAATACGGATGGCCCTTCTTTGTACCCTCTCAAGCTTATCCATATCCTTCTTGAAGTGCGGTGCCCAGAACTGGATGGAGTACTCCAGCTGAGGCCTCACTAACGCCGAATGGTGGGTGGACCACCACCCATCATGTAGTTATGATGAGGGTTCTTCTTACCCAGATGAAGGACCTTGCACTTCTCCCTGTTAAACTTCATCTGATTCTGTTTCACGCATGAATCCAGTCTGTCAAGGTCATCCTGGATCTTTACCCTATCCTCTGATATGCCTGCATTTCCCCACAACGTGGTATCATCTGCAAACTTGATCACTGAGCTTTCCACCCCCTAGTCTGAATCATTAATAAATATATTAAAGAGCACAGGTCCAAGCACCGATCCCTGAGGGACATCCCTGGAGATGGCCCTCCAGGATGAGGCATTCCCATTGACTACAACCCTCTGGGAGCAGCCTATAAACCACTTGCCCACCCATCTCACTTGTAGATTGGTCCAGCCCAGTACCCTCCAGTTTGCTTGAGAGAATCTTGTGGGAGATGGAATCAAAGGCTTTGCTGAAGTTTAGACATCAACCTCATGTCCCTCATCCAGATGGCTAGTTTCCTGGTTGTAGAAGGACACTAGGTTTGTCAGGCATGATCTACTCTCAACAAAGCCATGCTGGTTGCTTCTTAACATCCTGTGGGTTACCAGCTTGTGATTGATGGTCTCCTTAACAAAGTTTTCAAAGACTTTACCCAGGACTGAAGCCAGGCTGACCGGTCTGTAGTTTGCAGGGCCATCCCTTCTTCCCTTTCTTAAAGACAGGCACCACACTGGCCCTCTTCCAGTCATCCAGGACCACTCCCAAGTTCCACAACTCTTCAAACAACTGGCCAGCGGTGCTGGTATAAGCTCAGCCAGTTCCTTCAGGACTCTCAGGTGCAGGTCGTCTGGCCTAGCAGACTTGGAAAATGTCCAAGTGTTGCAGGAGATCCCTCACTTGTTCAGGACTGATTACATGTAATCTGTTGTCTTCCCAATGTTCCCTGGGCCTCCAGTCAGGTGAATGGCCCCCATTTGATTTCAGGAATACCAATGTAAAGTATGTATTTAAGAGTTCTGCCTTTTTGCGGGCACCGACTGTGGGCTGCCCCCAAGTATTCAGTAGGGGTTCCACAGTGGATCCTGATTATTTCTTGCTTCCTATGTATCTGTAGAAGGACTTTTTGTTGTTTTTTTTTATACCAGTTGGCAGCTTGATTTCCATGCCTGCCTTAGATTTTCATGTTTTGTATCTATAGACCCTGGTGATACAGGTGTATTTTTCTCTGGTTGGTTAGCCATTCTTCCATTGCTTATATGCTTCCTCTTTCTTTTTCCATAGCTCCCTAATATCCCTGTTGAGCCAAGCAGGTTTCTTGGCTCCTTTTCTGCTTTTTGTCCATGTGGGGATAACATGTTTTTTACCCTTGAGAATTGCCTCCTTAAGGAAGCACCATGGTTGCTGGACTCCCAAATCATCCAGTTGCTGGTTGTAGAGGGCCTCACCAATTAGCCTCTTGGGTTTGCCAAAATCTTCCTCCCTGAAGTCTAGGATTTCTGTTCTGCTGACTGGTTTCCCATTCTTATGGTGGATGGTGAACCTCATCAGGTCATGATCGCTGTCGTCCAGAGTACCACTAATCCACAGGTCACCTATGACATCCTCTCCCGTGGTCAGCACTAGATCTATAGTGGCCTTACCCCTAGTAGGCCCTTCCACAACCTGTGTCAGAAACGGATCGTTTATCGTGGCCAAGAAGTTGGCTGGCCTGCCGGAGGTGGCTGAGTGGTCCTCCCAACAGATGTCATGGCAGTTGAAGTCACCCGGGACAATCATGTCTCTAGTTCCTGCTGCCTCAATCAGCTCTCCAGAGAATACCTAACTGCACTCCTTGTCTTGGGAGGGAGGCCTGTAGTAGACTCCCACCCTCAGGTGTTCCTCTCCTGAACTCCCTTGTAGCTTGACCCAGAGGGTCTCGAGGGACTTCTCCCCGCTATCAAACCTGACCTGCATGGAGGGGTACCACTCTTTCACAGAGAGCCACACCTTCTCCCTTCTTCCCAACCCAATCCTTCTGATAAAGCCTATACCCCTCAATATTCACTGCCCAACCATGTGTGCCATCTGTCTGTCAACCCAATCAGATTGAATTCCTCATCCACCAGAAGGAGTGCTAGTTCCTCCTGTTTATTTCCCATGCTTCTGGCATTCCCATAAAGACATCTAAGCTCTCTCCTAGTTGCCTTAGCTTTTCTGTCACACCATCTGTGTCTCAATATGTCAGTACTTATCTGGACTTTCACTGCTTGAACACCTTCCTGTGTGTCATTGTGGCTAGAGGATTTGTGCACAGCACTGAAACCTTCTTCCCAGATGTGCCTAATTTAAAGCCCTCCTCAACAAGTTGGTGACTCTTGTGGTGAAGAACTTCTCCCCTCTGCCTGTGAGATGAATACCTTCCCTTGCATGTAGACTGCTGTAGCTAAACTGCGTGCTAAGGTCGAGGTATCCAAAGCCCAAACAGTGACACCATCTCCTAAGCCTGTGGTTGACCTCCTTGATGCACTCCTCCCTCTGACAGCCACGGCCTCTGACTAGGAGAATTGAGAAAGCCACTTGTGCTTCTAGGTCCTGAGCTTCCCATGATCCTCCTGATTCACCTGAGCTTCCCATGATCCTCCCAGGGCTACTTCTTGCTGCATCATTGGTGCCCAAGTGGACAAGGAGCACAGGGCAGTTGTCAGTAGGGTGGAGCAGTTTAGGGATCCTTGCCATAACATCTCTGATCCTGGGTCGTGGAAGGCAACAGACATCTTGAGCAAAGGGGGCTGAATAACAAATGGCTCCTTCTGTGCCCTGCAGCAAGGGGTCTTCTACAACTATCACCCTACGTTGTTTACTTGCTGGGGTCAGCTGATCCCATATAGATGCACCTTTCATCAATGGTGTGAGGGCTTCGTAGCTGTTGTGCAGGGTTATTGGTGGGACAACTGATAGACATGTGGCTTCATTCCTGATGTCACCAATGTCCACCTGCTATCGGTATGGGCATCTCGTTCAGGCCCACTTTTCTACCTGGTCTCTGTGGCTTCCTTCTCCAGGTGAAGGGCCTGGAAGTAAGCATCAATCTCTGCCTGTTTGCATGACTGCCTGGGAGGGAGGGGGGGTGGAAGTGCCATGGGGCGGGAGAGGGGACACTGTGCCCTGCTCAGATCATCCCGGGGGGGTGCAAATGTAGGCATTGGTCCCCGGGCACTGGAGACCCACCGTGCACCACTATGTTTTTAACACTAAAACAATTGATTTGCTTTTCCTTGTGTAAAAGAGTAAACACAGAGAACAGATATTTCAAACTGTTAATTTCAAGCATTTTAAATATTTAACAAGGCAGAGAACATTGAGATTATCAAAGAAGCAGCACCAAAAAGGATATGCTTATCTTTTCCACAAACTTATCGTGTGCATCTTCTGTTTTAGGAAACTTCTCAATGTCACTTTCTAGACGCTGGATCTGATGTTCCATCGTATCAAGGCTGCTCTTGAGACACTGAGCTGAAACTAAGATAAATGGTACAACAGATCAGAAAAATGTACCAGATTCTGATTTAAAGGGGAAAAGGTATTAGTAAAGTATTGCTGAGGCAAAGAGAATAAGTCCATGAAACAGATTCATTTTTTCTGAATTACTAATCATAAACATTTTCCCCACCATAAAATAAGTGAGTGCATATAATGTAATATAATATACCAAATCATCATGTTTAATGTGGGAGTGTGACCATTTTATTCAGTCATTAGTTCAAATGAATCCATTTCGATTTAAATTTATTGACAGAAATTGTAATATTTTATTCTTTTAAATCTAATCTGAAGATTAAGGAGAAACTAAGTTTCAAAGACATTTTATCTTATGAATACATGTACTTGGCTACACTAGTGATTTAAGGAAAAATTATAGAAAAGAGATTAAATATTTTCCTTTCATGAAATACACTATTTCTATAAACCAACATCTGTGAAATTTCTTAGCTCCTAAAATCTAAAAAAATATGGGTGTTGTTGATACATTAAACAAATACAAGAATAGAACATATGGTAAAACAGTAAAAGAAAAGGAAAAAAAAACCCATACACTTCACCATAGTATCTCAGCATGCCTGTTAACACTGTATTCACTGTGGCTTTAATTACCTTTTAAATTCTTTATACTTTCTTTGTTTCCACTTTTCCACTTAGAACACTAACTAGCTATCTTAAGTACCATGTTCAAAATACTTTAGCATTCCATACTTATTTTTCACTTCTTCCAGCCAGATAACTTTAGACTTTTATTTTTTGTTTTACTTGCTATAAAATATATGCATGCCTGCCACTATCTAAGATGACAATTTTCTGGGTTTGTTCTCTGCCAACATGACAGCTGTGAGGGAAGGAGGGAGTATTTTGGGGTTGGGGTGGTGTGGTCCCTAGGGACACGAGCCAACCCATTAGGCCTAATCTGGATCTGTAGCTTGGGCATCTGATACCTGTTTCCAGGTAGACAGGGAAGCCTGCAGAGTACACTAGGATATTAAAGGCCTAAAGTTCAAGGGGATAACTTGAAGGGGATGACACATCCTTGGAGAGCACCAGAACTATCAAACCTTGAAATATATGACCAACAGATCGAGGGAGGTGATGCTCCCTCTCTATGCAGCATCAGTCAGGCTGCAGTTGGAGTACTGTGTCCAGTTTTGGGCACCGCACTTCAAGAGGGACACGGAGGATCTGGAAAGGGTTCAGAGGAGGGCCCCTCGCATGATTAGTGGTCTCCGTGAAAGACCCTACGAGAAGAGTTTGAGAGATCTAGATCTCTTCGGCCTATACAAAAGCCGGCTGAGGGGTGACCTTGTAGCTGCCTATAAATTTATCAGGGGAGGACAGCAGGGAACTGGGGATGCACTGTTTACCAGAGCGCCCCAGGGAGTAACTAGGAATAATGGGTGCAAACTAGCAGAGAGTAGATTTAGGTTAGACATTAGGAAGAAATTGTTTACAATAAGGGTAGCCAGAGTCTGGAATGGGCTTCCAAGAGAGGTGGTGCTACCACCTAACTTGGAGGTCTTAAAGAGGAGGCTTGACAATCACCTGGCTGGGGTTGTCTGTCCTCGGGCCTCTTTCCTGCCAGGAGCAGGGGGTTGGACACGATGATCCACTGGGTCCCTTCGGACTCTATAATCTATGAATCTATGTATAAATGTTTCCTGGCTGAGTACAGATGATGAGAGGACAAAACTCAAACACAAGAAACAGGAAAACAAAATTAATATACATCAGCTCATACAAATTGAATTCTTCATTTGTTTGGAAATGGCAACCAGCAACTAGGCTTTTATTGGAGAAGCTTTGAAATATCTTGAACCTTAACTGATCTAACAGTCATTCATAATTTGTCTTAGAATGCCTGCTATTTAATGAGATACAATGAAGCAAGAGGCTTCATTCCCCTACTTCATGTGGGTAGAATGCAGAATGTGTGACATCACAATGTCCAAGATGTGCAATGTGATATCAAAGGAAGAAAAAAAAAAATTCACTTCATGACAACATAAAAATGAAGTTGGAGTATGAAGGGCATTGGTCAAAAGTTTCCAAGAAAAACCCAAACTTCTTCTAAAACACAAACAGAAACAAACAATAAGGCAGGTTTTTCCATAAAGCCTCCTTTTAAAATTTCTCTCATAACGCATAACAGGCAATTTTGGCTCGGTAATAATCATTAATAGCTTATCTAGAAGGTTAGAGAACCAATTTAGAACCATGCTCTTCCTTTTGATGTGCATCACTCACTGTTCCAGAAACATGGTGTGGAATCAAAACAACAGATTTTCCAACGTCAATCTCCATTTCCATAAAAAATAAGTAACATTTGATGTGGCTTCACAGTCAGATTATTCCTCAATATTACAATCTAAATGTCTGGAACTATGTGTTTTACCATTTTTCAAGGAGACTTCTGAGAGGCAAACTACTGTTTTTTTTTTATAGTTGCCCTGCACATAGTTGCCTCCAAGACAGATATCTGTTGTCTATTTAGTCTCTCTCATGGTATCTCACTGTGAGGGGTGGACCCAGAGGGGGTGCAGGACTGCAGACACACACCTTTTTTTTCTGTGCACTGCATGTGCAGGGAGTTCACTGGCATGTCAACAGAGCTCCTACTCGGAGCTCCTCATGTACCACAAACCCTTATGACCTCACCAGCTGATTGGTGATGGGTCTGTACCAAAGTCCTGCTTTCAAGGAGCTCCAGAGCATGGGATGAGCACTGCTACTGTTCCCTCTCCTCCTTTTTACTTCCCCTACCTGAATATATCAGCAGGGAAAAGCAGGAGAGGAGCACCCAGTAAGGACACTCAGCTCTGGAGACCTGGGGCTGTGCACTGCTACTGCTGTTCCCCCTTCTCCTGCTCATGAATTCAGAGAGGGAAGAAGTGAGGGAAAGAACGAAGAACAGCGACACTTGACCATTCACAAAAGCACAGGGGGTAATTCCACACAGGCATACAACACATATATATATTTAACCAGAGTGAATTAACCACTCACAAAATTATATACGCAGGCTGTGAATACAGAGATAGTGAAACTGATGCAGCTGTCACTTCACTATACATAGAGCCTTGATTCTTTTATCAGGACCCATTTTACACTGGTATAAATCTACTGAAATTAATGTGGTTATTACTATCAATTTAAATTGACACATATATGTTTGGAAAATGAAGTAAATACCACATTCTAATACAGTTATTTTATTTAACTTCTTTAGCTCCTTTAACATAATAGGTTAATTAACTGAAAATATACCAGGTGAGTGAAAGATTCAGCCAACAAAAGCAGGCCTAGTCCTTACAATGAACCTTACTATTCACATCATCTAAGTTGAATGCTGTGCCCATGTATATATTCCTTAAAGTCACTATCAAGGTAGTACAGGATAAACATAAAAACAACTACTGGAGTGGCCGGCACAATATAGAATCGAACTGCTTACAGCTCTATTACTTTTATCGTTTTTAGGGTACTGGTCCTGAAAAGGAGCATCAATATTGGTGCTTGAACTGAAAAACTTGTTTGAATTAAAATAATAAATACATATTTGTCAGGAATTTGGATAGGGAGATAAACAGCATGGAAGTAAAATGTGCTAGAATTGAAAAAATAAATTAAAAGAATGCACATGGTTATTTGGTTGGTAAAGAGAGAATAGTAGCTGGTAAGTAAATTGGCAACTTTATAACAGATAATAAAGTTTAACTGTTTTCAACAATTTGAAAAAATAGATGTATAACTGCTTCGTAAGAATGGTTGCTTACTTTTGTGTCTGAAATTTAAAAGTATGAAGACAAATGCTGCAAACAATGACAAGCATTATGGGCTGCTGTGATTAATTAAATGAAAAAGGGGACACAATTTTTTTGGTGGAAAACAGTTCAGATACAAGTCCAAGCTGACTGTCAGTCTAAACCAGGACATGAGAGGGCTATATGGAATAGTTTTACTTCCCACATGGTAAATGCCCAAGTTCCATTAAAGGATGGAACAAATTAATTGTAATAGTTAAGATATATGAGAGTTCATATAAAATCCTTGAAAGTCTGGATTACTGGGATGTATTTGTAAAGAAATTAATGAAGCCAGACCTTGAAAAAGAAAGTATCATCAAATAAGTGGATATGCCTAAAAATAGAAAACAAACCCCAAAACACAAATGAGTACTTACTTTGCCAAAGGCTCCTAAAAACTTCAAGCGTGTAAGCAAGAAAACTGCCTACTACTGATAAAATGGTTACTTAATCATTAGTAAACAAGTGCAACCCTCATATTCTATATGCAGACTGAATTTTGTTTCTATGTTTGGCAATATTTTAAACCTCAGCTCCTGGATAAAGATGTAACAGCAAGATGAAAAACAGATTGTACTATACAATTAAAATAATGACTGACAACATTGAATTCAGTACTCAGACAGTTGCATTAAAAATGTAGGCTGAGAAACAAAGAGACAGGGTGATGGTGACTTCATATAAAAAGCCTAAAAGCTAAGGAACTTGATCAGGAAATGTGACTTGGGTTTCAGACTTTCCTCACTCTGAAGGGGTTTAAACCTACTGCATTTTTCACCTCTCAAGGGAGTCTAACCAGCAAGGTTCCTGTTGAAGGTGGCCCACTGCTCAGAAACATGTGCAACATGTATACACAGAGAAAGAAAGCAAGAATGGGTTTGTAAGTACAGCAAGGAGAGCCACTATAACAGGATGGAGGAGAGGAGGATGAAGGGAAAATCCTGGGTTCTAGTCCCTGCTCTGAAGGGATGCTCTTGCATTAAATGCTCTTGCATTAAAAGTCATTGGATAAGATGCATAAACAGAAGGGGGAGCAAGGAGCAGAACTAATGAGAAATTTGTTATGATTCCTGAAAAGTGTTGGACTAGTAAAGTTTGTTTTGTCATAATTAAGGCAAAATACTCTACACAAGCAATACAATTTCCTTGAACAGGTGGACTTTGTCATCAATGTGTGGGTAAGACTGAACCACTTTTCTATCAGTACTCTCAAGCTGACTGTCAGTCACAAGGAAGTACAACTTACATTAGTTCATTTCTCAGTCTGCCAGTGTCTGCACATAAAATAGTCCTCTATACTTCCACATTCAATTTTGCTCTATTATACTTCATATGAAAGGAATCCTCTCAGGTTTGCCAAGATAGCTTTTTCTGTGTTTTCTTTCAAGTTATTTGTCATCTGTGGAATGTTTTCAATGTGTCATTCTTGAGATTAGATCCATTGATTGATTGATAAAAAGAAAACCTCTAATACTAATCCAAAATAACAAGGACTTAGTATGTACCTAACTGTAAGTAACTTTGTTTTACATTATAGTATGATAATGCTGCCAAATAAATGTTTGGATCTTAAAAAAAACAACAACTGGCCAGGGAAAATTCTGGTACAATTACCAAAGTCTGAAGAGTGTTATTTCTACAAATTGGTATTGGTTGAATTACAATAGTATTGATAGTAATAAACCACATGAAAAAGATATTTAAAGAAGAAGAAACCACAAAGAAGGTATTTAAAAATCTGGTAACTCTCATACAGAATGCAACAAGTACAAGATCAAAATCCATATTTGTATTATAAAATCTACATGTTCCAGTATTCGGACAATAGAGCAGTCATCTAAGCATTTTTATTTTCATATGTTAAACTCCTGATGCTGGAACTCCCAATATAAAACACCAAAAATTAGCACTTACAAATGCAGTCTCAGCAGTCAATGACAGGACTGAGCAATTAAATAAAATATCCACTTAACTATTTGCACTTAAACACAATTTAAACTGCAAAGAAATAGTCTAGAATTATTTGACATTGGGCATTATGTAAGAGTATTGATTTGCCTTGAATAGGAAGGCCATGTATGAAGGCCTCTAAAACTTTTCCTGTATAGCAGAAAAACCAGTATTAGAACACATTTTTGTAACAAGTGCTGCCGGTGTGCAATCCACTCTTCACTCCATAAAGTCGGAAAGTGTTCTTGAATGAATAGTCTGCATCTGCTCATTTACATTATGCACATCTTGGTGCCATTTCATTTTCCTTCCCTTAGTACAAGTCTTAGCACATTCCTAATTACACTATATACCTGAATATTTATTTCAGAAGCCTAGCATTACATCCTCTTTTCAAGAATATATTTGTACTCTCTCATATTCTGCTCAGTGAAGTGCTAATTGAAACATGAGCCTCTTAACCAGCAAAATTTCAACATATAATGTTTTACTTCCCATTCTTAATCTTTACAGAAACATTGACAAAGTAGAACTAGGTGACTCTTTTTTGATCTTGAAATACAGAGTTTTTGCTGCTAGATTACTACTTCCAAGATGATTACCCAAAGACAAAATCTTTTGGTCATTATTGACACACAGCAGGTTGAAGTTATGACTAGACTGCACATACCTTTAGACTGAAATTCTTGATCCATCTAAAGAGCAAATAAAGAACATAAAGCAATAATACAGATTCCATACATATTATCAATATGTATCTCTTGTGGCTGAAAAGGTCAAAATGTTAAAAGCAAAGGGTACTTCAGTCTAAATGCTCATTCAAAACTGACTTCTCTGCTGAAGCTATTAATGGGGCAATTAATTGGTGCCAATATTAATTGGGTGGGTTATTTTCATAACCTGATAGAGACACCTGATCAAAGAAAAATAAAACTTGAGCTAGCTAATAATTTGATTCCAACTAAAACTACTAATTTAAGTTTTCACATACATTCATCTTTATTTTCAATCCACGAGTCAAGCAGTTACTTCACCATAGCCCCTGTCAGTAGCAATTGGCCAAGGAATAGGTCATACATTTTGATAAAGTTAAAATCACACATTATGCTTTCTTTTATTACACCATTTCTTACTGTGTCATAAAAATGAGAAAATACAATAATTTTTAATAACAATGATTAAAGAAATCAATAGAGAGATATTCACTAACCAACAATTTCAGCACTTGTTAGACCTCCAATTCTGGTAATTTCTAAAATCTCTAGATTCTGAAGGGATTTTGCTATGTAAGAACCTCAACTTAGATTTTTAAGGAAGTTTCTGATGCTCATATTTGCAGAGGAGAAAAAAAGCACAAAAGCCTAACTCTAATCTACTTTAAACACACACATGCATGCACACAAAAAGAGAACCTGGGGATCTGGGACAGAAGTTCAATAAACCAATTTAACCTAACTCAGTTAAGTCTGATACTACATCCACTCAGATTTATTTTAAACTGGTTTTCGCCATTTTGAAAGTGGTTTATGTGTATTGAACTTCTGTTGTGTTACAGATCTGAACCGGTTTCTGATCACGTATACTTATATAAGTTTATGTGCAATTTCTGTCCCTAGCCAGAATGACACAACAAAAAAAAATCTTATGATTTTAAAGCCTATTGTATGATTGTTTGACGGCTTATCTACTGATTTTTGAATGTCTGGGACTGGGAATATACCTATCAAAACATCAAAATAAATGGAAATGACTTATAATGCAATATTGATTCTTAAAACGTTGAATGGGTATCAGAGGTCTTCACTCTCTATCTTAACATTCACCTTTACTTTTGTGTTTATTTTAATTTGCTTTTTTATTTCTTGGTCAAATTACTATATTATAATTCAGATCCCAAGTTCTATTTCTTATTGAAACCAATGTACAAAGTACCATGAAAAAGTACTTCCAGTCTATGATGGAAACCTTGTAGGTTGAGGTTAAATACAGAGACAGCTTAAATACAGAGATTGTTATTAAGGCATGAAAGCATCCTTAAATGGATTGTCTAACCTTTTCCTTACCAAGCTTTGGAAGGCTTTGTTTTAAAATGCAATTAATGGGCATGGGGAAAAAGAGAAAACGATATCAATAGCTACTTTGCTCTTTCCTAAAGAAAAAAAAGGACATTTTGAGGTAAATTAGCTGGTTTACTTAGCATTTGCATAACTATAAAGGATCATTAGAAACAGAGAACATTTTAGTGATGGCCCTTCCTGTTTTTAATCCAAACTATTTTGGTTTTAATGAGCATGATCTACTCTTAAAGGTAATAGTTCTTTAAATGAGCTGTCTCAGCTAAATCTTTCCAATTATTCAAATGTGAAAGGATTATTTAAACAGATAGGGAATGACAAGAAAAGTTTAAAGATATATGTACATTCTGCCAATCTTACTTATCACTAAAAAATATAAGATATAGCATAATGTGTTCTCCTGAGAAGGGCAGCACTACCATTATGGCCTTCCTATATTGGACAGGACATATGACATCTGTCTTTCTAACCAAGGAGAAATAACCTGGACTCCCTCACAAAATAAAATCAGCTGGACGGGGACAATAAGAGGTAATGTTAAGGTACATAAATTTCCTTCTCAGCTCTGCTAATAAACTGTAAACCCAAGGAGCAATAGACCAAATGAATCTGCTATTTCAGCAAGGCACTGCAGAGCCCAAACAGTAGGTAACTAAGTCTACTCAGTGTTTAGCTGTTATTAAAAAGATTCTTCCCCATCTCCATTCATAGTACTTTCCCAGCAAGTGCCTAAGAAGCATTCAATTCAAAATGCTACACAGATAAAAATACCCCTCATTTTACTGGAAAGTACTTGATCTATTTATGTTTGCAATGAACTGAGGTCAAATTTCTGTCACACGCAAAATAGGGAAGAGAGGAGAGAGACTTTTTAGAACTATTTATTTTACAAATATTAAAAACAAATGGTGAAAGTGCAAATGTTTCTGGCTCTCCCAGGTGCCAGCCCAAAATACTTGCTGGCAACAAAAAACACCATGTGCTTGGAGACTGAAACACCCTCCTCTGTGCCCCTTATGGGGTTACACATTTAGGACCAGCTGTCCCTCTTTCTCCAGAAAGCAGAAGAGTTGGAGAGCATCATCAGAGATGGCCCATGTCAGCCAGTTTCTGCAGCTTTTCAGGATTGCCATCTTGGCCTGGCCCAGCTTGAAACTGGAAAGGCAGATTATGCTTCTCTTGGCCATTTGGTAGGGGATAAAGAAGGCAAACAGAGTCTCAGAGAAGTCTAAGTCCAGTGTGTCCCAAAGAAGGTGCTGTGGGGAACACAGAGTGGTTGCAACCAGGGTCAGTCCAGGAAGGTGTGGAAACGAGTCTTCTTTACCTCTTCCTTGCAGTAAGGTCAGGCCCCTTACACCACCAGGTACATAGCAAACAAAACTGCTAATGGCCAGCACCCCATGCAGAACCTACTACTGGAAGTCACTAGTTCTCTTGGCGATGGGTAACTTGTACAGTATTTAGCAGATCAGCCAGGCTTCCGCTGCTGTTGATGCCACTAAGTGCTGCCTCCAGTCATGTCAGCATGGGCAATGAGGACATGGGCATGATGCACTTTGACTGTCCAGGTGTACAGTGTCTTCCCAGACAGGCTATCAAAGCAGATCCCACTGCTCTTGTTGGGTACAGGGAGGGACAGCAGAATCCCAGGTCTGCCACTCTCACTGCTGTTCACAGCCAGAAAAACAGGTAGCAATAGAGGGTGTCTATGTAGAAAGCTGCCATTGGGAAGGGCTTGATGTGTGCAGAGGTGGTCTTCTAGGGTGGCAAGTGTATCATCAGGGAGGGAAGTTTTCACTTCAGACAACAGGCACAAAGCTGAATGGACAAACTGCAGGGCCAGTTGGTTAGCCAGGGTGTTGGTCAAGAGCCAGGCAGACTGAGCTGAGTTGAAAAAGTGCATCAGGTTGATGGTGTGTGACCAGACTAAAGAAGGAAAATAGTTTCTGGAGGCTCAGCTCGGTGTCCCTGCTGCAAGACCAAGCTATGGAACAGGGGATCATACAGCAGCTCTGGAAATCACAGGCATCTGTTTTTCTGTCTCATTTGGAGCTAGGCCTGCCAAGTCTGGGCCAGGCTGCAGTAGGCATCCCAGCTGAGATGATAAGGATCCAACAGGAAAAGTTCCTGATCAAGGTTGAGGTCCCCTACCCGACACAGGAAAGCAAAGGTCAGCCATTGCCATAGGAGGTGTTCCCCAGCAAAGAACAGACACTGAAGGGTTTGTGGGCAGAAGGCAGCCACCCTGGTCACCAGCTCATTTAGCCCCTGATCTCCCTCACTTGTGGGCCAGCATAGGACAACCCACTGAAAACAGTGGTGCCCATTCCAGAAGAAGTCCATGAGAAGCTTCTGAAGCCTTTCAGGCAGGGTCACTGGCAGGTCCAAAATGATACACCTGTGCCACAGAGTAGCAGCTGCCAGCTTGTTAGTAACCAGGACCCAGCCATGGTAAAAGAGACTGGGCAGGATCCAGCAGCACTGCAGTAGTTGTGCCTCAACTTGTTCACCAAGGCTTTCCCAGTTCTTGGCTAGATAGGCTGGCAGGCCTAGAACAATGCCCACAGCTTTGAAGACATCACATCAACACAAGCCTCTAGGAAGTCTGGGGGCTGAGTGATGGCTCAAGTGCCCAGCAGAAATGTCTCACTTTTTGTTCAGTTGATAAGGGCGGAGGCGAGGCAATCAGGTCCACTGACATTCAATCAGGTATTGAACCTCACCCTCACTACTGACAAAAAGTTATGTCATTGGCATGAGTTATCACCTTAGCTGCTGTGGGGGAGGGACAGCGGCTGGGGCTGATGGGAAGACCATGCCCTTCTTGTGCTGCCACAGTGGGCGAAGCATTGACTCAATAGTTAGGGCCTGAAGCATTCCAGAGACAAAGCAACCCTGCAAGATGCTCCTTCAGGCTGGGAACAGGGCACGTAGCTCTCCATTAATCTTCAGGCTAGAAATGTTCTGGTATAGGAGCTGGATGTTTCACACGAAGACAGGCCCAAAAGACTTCAAGAGTCCAAAATAAGAAGTCATGGTTGCCCTGCTCAATGGCTTTTTCTTGATCCAGGGAGACAAGGCCTATGTTAAAGTAAAAGATTTATGTGGCTGCCAACAGGTCACATAGTACAAACAGGTTGTCCTGGAGAGTTCTGAGACTATCGCTCAAGTTAGTTTGTTTTTTTGACTAAAGATGAAAACAAAGGATGAAAGTGCAAGTGTGGTCCCTCCAGGGGGCTGAGCATGAAACATCTGTCAGTAATAAAACACCCATTTTACCAGAAATGTAATCCTCTCCCTCCCCCCACCACAACTCCTTTCATAGGGTTACATATTGAGGACTAGACATGTGTCTTCCACATTGCAGAGTGCCCCCTTGATGCCCAGTGCAACACAATCTGGTCCACATTTTGTTGCAGGTCCAAATTCAAAGGAAACACATGCTCAGACCAGGAAACAGAAGAGTCATAGAGTTTTGCTGAGGGCCCCCCTGAAAGACAGTTTTAGTGGCTTTTCAGGTTTGCCATCTTGACCTGACTCAGCAGGG
>NW_005842381.1:145402-162973 GCF_000455745.1 Alligator sinensis | reverse complement strand
CAGCAGGAAACTGGCCAGGCAGATCACACTCCCCTTGGACACTTGGCTTGGAATAGAGGAAACGTAAACAGTCCAGAAGTCCAAGCCCAATATGACAAAGAGACCTGAGAGCAGCAAAGAGCAGCTCCAGAGGGAGACGGGACAGTCTAGGAAGGCACAGAAGAGTGTTTTCTCCATCTTCTTGCAGAAAGGGAAGCTGCTGCCATGGCCAGGTCTAAGTGGTGGACAAAGGTACCTCTTGCCAGGGCCCCATTTGATATTTGATTACAAAAAAATCCAAAAGAATAGGATATATCTTCAGGTTTTATAAAACAGCACAGTTTTAAGTCCCCCAAATTAAAGATTTAGTCTTATATATTTTCTTAACCTGGGATAAATGACCATTTCTTGATTTTTATTTTGTTTCTTAATATGTATGACACCTTATTTCTTTAACATTTGTCTAGATGTGGTATGATGTATCTTTCCTTAGTGGTCATGGGCTCTATAACAACTATTCTGGGGCTTATTTCTTATATTTCCAGTTGTATTGCTGTTTCCTGTATGTGGTAGTACACAAAATATGTGCATTTTTGTTACTATCACTCTATAAAACTCAAATTTAAAAAACAGAATTGCCAAGATCCAAAGGCTGTGCAGTAACTTTCCTTTCCAGGGATTTTTTATTTATTAAAATGCTCTAGGCATAGGGTTAGATATTTGGCTTGATATTTATTGTATTTTCAACCATTTTTATAAAGGAGCAGCAGAAACTTTATAAAGCAAATAGAAAATTTATTTGGTTCTTCCAAGGCTTCTTGTATTACCTCTGAATCTCTCTTCAGAAACTTTCTACAAGTACAAATTTAGTGCGCCACAAAGTAAATGACCACATAATAGTTACAGTGCAGTAACTATATACATATAGAGAAAATACGAAGTCATAGAAAAGTAGAACTAGAAGGACCTTGGAAAGGGCAATGAAGTCCAACCCCTGTTCATCAGCAGGTTATCTTGTTTTAAACCACACCAAATGGTGCCCATCTAACCTGCACTTATAACCTACCTATGCTAGACATTCCAAAACCTCTCTAGGTAGCCTGTTCCAGTATGTGTTCGTATTCATAGCGAGAAGGGCCTAATATGTAAACTAAATCTAAATTTCTTTTGCGTCTCTGTGCTATCAAATCCATCTCAAGGTTTTCTCCTCTATGCTAACTAAGGACAACTTATCCAGTCTGTCCCCATGTCATGTTGTGCTACTCTCCTCTGGACTTTTTCAAATTTGCTCATAACTTTCTTTTTTTCTGCATGTGTGCATGAACAGACGGATGAATCTATTCCCAAGATTTGCATAGAACTTCCTGTTAATAGGGATGTATGCTATAAATGTTTTGGGGTTGTTGGTTGTAGCTGTGTTGGTCTAAGGGCGTAGGCAGACTAGGTTCTTTGGGTAGATGTGCCACCTTTTATTAGACCGAATAAAAAGCTGGAAAAATGTTTTTTTGCTAGCTTTCGGGCACAAACACCCTTCTTCAGGCACAGGGAGTCTGTTGGTGTTTTGTGTGCTCTCCTGGGTAGAATAGAAACCAATATGCAAAATGCAGGACTGTGAAAAAGCAAATGCGTGGCAGTGAGAATCAGAGGGAATGGGAGACAACGGGTGTGAGGACAGGTAGGTGCGGGGGTGGGGGGAGGGAGGCAGAATGTAGGACTTGTAATAGAATGTAGCTGGTAAAATGAAGACGGGTTGCCAGATGCCAGGCAAGTTATAATGTGCAATAAATCAAATGTCTATAATTAGTCCATGATTTTTTTTGTATCAAGTATATTTATGAAGTGAAGTTCATAGGCTCATCTATGAAAGGTGTTTTGTAAATTCCCTTTGTGGATTAGGACTGATAAATTGGAGAGGGAGTGACTATCTTGTGAGAAGTATGTAACCACAGGTAACTGGGTATTTTTCTCTTTGATGCATTTTCAGTGTGAATTCGTTCTGGCACGCAGTTGTTGGTCATTCTATTACACTGCTGACTCATATTTGATTTGTGGTCTACTTTAATCCTAATAGATCCTTTTCTACAATTCTGCAGCTAGCTGGTCATTCCCTCTTTCCATTCTGACCACTTGATTGCTCTTTTCCGAACAAACTTTTTGTACCTGTCCTAATTTATTTTTATTCTATTTCAGATTTTTTTTTCTAAATTTATCAAATCATTTTGGATCTTTAGGGCTTTTCTATACTGTGGCAGCAGCATGTCTGAGCCACAGTGGACCTGAACATATGCCAATCTCCTATGCACACACGCTAAATCCAAACATAGAAATAGACTGCTGAAGCAGCTCAGGGCTCATCCCCAGGTAGTGGCTTTCAAGGATGGTGGAAACATCAGAAAGATGTCCCTGTGTGATTTTACCAGTGAACATAGGTGAGAAATGCTCAAGCCTGTCTTGGCTATGACAAACCACTATAACAGGATAAACAAGCCCGGAAGTGTCTGTTACTCCATTCAGCAAATATAAGAGTATACTGAATTCCATCCTCCAAGCCATTAAGAAAGATATGAAAAAGTGTTGGACCATGACAGATTACGCCACATGATAATCACTTCCAGTCTGAAATTTAACTGGTGATTATTATTATTTGAGCATGAGTATCACTAGTTTAGTCTAGATTTCACTAATTTAATGTAGAGTATATTTGCTTGACTGACTTGAGTGTCAAAAGGGAAGCAGAATCAGGAGTCAAGGTATATCATATCTGCCGCCTCTCCAATATCCACAGGCCTGTTTTACTATCAAAGAAGGAAATTTGGTTGGTTAAGCCTGGGTTTGGTGTGGTCAAACGGTCAAATCCATGTTTCATAGTAGTTCGGGGTCAGAAGGGACCTAAATAGATCATCTAGTCTAACCCCCCACCACAGGCTGGAGCACACGACCCCACACAGGTGTTCATCCAACCTCTTTTTTAATTTACCCAAGGTAGGAGCGAGGACCACTTCCCTAGGGAGTTGGTTCCAGATCCTGGCCACCCTAACAGTGAAATAGTGCCTCCTAATCTCTAACCTGAACCTATTCTCCAGCAGCTTCTGGCCATTGTTCGTCACCCCAGGTGCTGCTGGGGAGAATAGGACCCTTCCTATATGCTGCTGATCTCCCCTAATGAGTTTGAAGGCAGCCACCAAATCCCCCCTCAGCCTCCGCTTGCTGAGGCTGAACAGATTCAGGTCCCTCAGCCTCTCCTCATAGGGACTGCCCTGTTGCCCTCCAACCAAGCGGGTGGCCCTCCTCTGAACCCTCTCAAGGCAGGCCACATCCTTCTTAAAGTGTGGTGCCCAGAACTGGATGCAGTACTCCAATTGAGGCCGGACCAGTGCCGCGTAGAGGGGGAGTATCACTTCTCTGGACCGGCTTGAGATGCATCTTTGGATGCACAACAAGGTGCAGTTGGCTTTGCTGGCTGCAGTCTGGCATTGGCAGCTCATGTTCATCTTGGAGTCAATAATGACTCCAAGATTCCTTTCCGCCTCTGTGCTCTCAAGAGAGGAGCTCCCTAACTTGTATGTATGCTGTGGATTCCTTCTCCCCAGGTGCAGCACCCTGCAGTTATCTACATTGAAGCCCATCCTATTACCATCCGCCCACTTCTGTAGTCTGTCTAAATCTAATTGCAGCCTCTCTCTCCCTTCGAGCATGCCTACCTCTCCCCACATCTTGGTGTCATCAGCAAACTTGGATAATGTGTTTTCCACTCCCTTGTCCAAGTCACTGATGAAGATGTTGAACAGTGTAGGCCCCAGGACCGAGCCCTGGGGGACCCTACTACTCACATCCCACCAGGTCAAGTACAACCTGTCCACCATCACTCTCTGGGTGCGCCCCATCAGCTAATTTTTGACCCATCCAACTGTTAGGCATCAATGCCACAGTCGCTCAATTTATTAATGAGAATGGGGTGAGAGACAGTGTCAAAGGCCTTCTTAAAGTCCAGAAAGACTATGTCCATGGCGATACCATCATCCAGGGATTTAGTTACCTGGTCATAAAGGGCCATCAGGTTGGTCTGGCAGGACCTGCCTGTGATGAACCCATGGTGATTTCCCCTGGGCATGATCTCCCCTGCTGGCCCCTCACAGATGTGATCCTTGATAATTTTTTCAAGGATTTTCCCCAAGACCAATGTGAGGCTTATGGGCCTATAGTTTCCTGGGTCCTCCTTACTCCCTTTCTTATAAATGAGGACCATATTAGCTAGTTTCCAATCTCTGGGCACCTGGCCTGTGGATCACTCGTACAGCCAAGCCAAGGGCACAGCAATGACCCCCGCCAGATCTCTCAACACCTGTGGGTGGAGGGCATCCAGGCCCGCAGATTTAAATACATCCAGCCCTTCCAGAAGATCCCTAACTATTTCTGCGCAGACCCGAGGCCTGGCAGTGCTATCCCCAAGATTGTCCCTACCTGTGGTGGGAGAGCTGTCCTGGTCCCTGTCCAAGAAAACAGAGACAAAGAACTTGTTAAAAATTTCGGCTTTCTTGTCTGGCGTAGCCACAAGATTACCATTTGAGTCTAACAGGAGCCCTACATTACCCGGTTCCCTCTTATTACTCCCAATGTATTTGAAGAAGGACTTTTTATTGTCCTTAATCCTGGTAGCTAGCCTGAGGTCCACTCCCGCCTTGGCCACCTAATGGCTCTCCTACACTCACGGGCCAAGGAGGAGTATTCCTCCTTGGTGATGGCCTTTCTTTTCCACCAGGTGTATGCCTCCCTTTTGGCCCTCAGGCATTTTCGAATGTCTTTGCTGAGCTATGGGGGTTTCAGAGCACCCTTACTCCCCTTCTTCCTCTCAGGAACTGTCACACTCTGAGCCTGGAGGATCGTCCCTTTAAGGTGCAACCATCCCTTGTGGATTCCCATATCCTCTACCTTTTGGGCCCTCAGTGCCTCCCCCACTAATCTCCTAAGTTCACTGAAGTTGGCCCTTCTGAAGTCAGGGCCTTTAGTCTTGGTATAAGCACTCAACACCCTACGCTGGATGGTGAATTCCAGCAGGCAATGATCATTGTCACCCAGGTGGTCAAGGACCTGCAGTCCCCTCACCACGTTATCCCCAGTGGCCAAGACCAGGTCTAGCAAGGCATCTCTCATACTGGGGCTGTGCACCTCCTGGATAAGGTGGAGGTCCTGTATTTTAGCTAGGAACCTACGCGAATGGTCAGACCTGGCTGACTGCTCCTACCAGCAGATATCTGGGTAGTTTAGATCCCCCATGACAATGACGTCCCTAGACCCAACTGCCTCTATAAGCTGTACTGAGAAATCCTGGTCCAGCTCAACCCCTTGGCAGGGTGGTCTATAATAGACACACACATGTAGTACACACATACATGTTGGCTTTTGCTTATCTCACACTGCCTTAGAAATTGATTGATACACACAGACTGAAACAAGCCATCGAAATTGGACTGACCAGTTAGTCATTTCCTATATCCTCCTTCCACAACCTGGTTGTTCTCTGCCACACTTCAGGATGAATCTTAAGAAGCCTCGCTGGTTTGAAAACATCTATGGCTTAGTGAAACTAACCTTCAAGGTGTCCTTGAATTTCTTCTTTTGCCCACTTCTAGAGCAGTGACCATTGATAAGCTGGAAGTATAGGACCTGTTTTGGGAGCCAGTTGTCAGGCATGCTTATGACATGTCCTGTCCAAAGGAGCAGATGCCATATAAACATTAGCATTCATTTTTCTGTCCTTCCAATTGATATGGAGGATTTTCTGGAAACATCACTGATGATAGTATTCCAAGGCTTTGAAGCGTCTGATATGTTGTTGAAGTTTTACACCCATACAACAAGGTAGGAATGATAACAGCCTGGTAGATGAGAAATGTGGTTTCTGTTGATGTCATGATCATCAAAGATTCAATTTTGAAGATGTTCAAAATCAGAACTAAAGGATATACCTGGTATTCCGTATTGTAGTCTATGTTTATGGTTTTGACATTTCTCAAGTCACTGGGAATCTGTTGAGGTTTCCAGATTTTCTGAGTAACAGCACATACTGAAAGAGGTTTTGTTCCCACCAAGCTTATAAAAATTTTAATTGGTATTCCATCAGGACCACATGCTTTGTTGCTATTCATCTGCTTAATGGCTTTCAAGGTCTCCAGATAAGTTGGTTGATCTGCAAGGTAGCCTTTAACAGGGTGTTGTGGAATGGAATGGCTTCCATTAAGATTTCCATTCAGAAGCTCACACATTGGTGGTTGAGCTCTCTTTAAAGGGTGCTATTCCATCCTTGGACCTCAGAGAGACAGCTCTGTGTGCCTAGCTCATAAATAACTTTGGTTGCACTGAAGAAACTACACATTATGGCTGTCAGCAAACTTTGGAAGCTTAGTTTCATCCTGCCACCGCTTCTTTTCCTCTTGAATTTTCCTCTGGGTCTCGGCTCTAATGTGGCAATAAATATCTTCCTTCAGTTCTGAGCTAACATCATTCTACCAAGTTTTTAATGCTGGCTTTTTTCTGTCAACGAAAGCTTGTATTTCCCCATCATTCTCATCAAACAAGTCCTCATGTTTTTTTGTGGAGAAGCCTAGAGATTCTTTGCGCAACTCATGGACGTTTTTCATGAGGCTCTCCCAGTGATCAACAGTGTCAAGATCAGCAGGGAGGTTGGAGACAAATCTATGGTGGTACTTTTGCTATCAAGACCAAGATCATTACTCTGAAGCTAGAATAGCCAATTGGCATTGGGTGTGACCCTTCATCTTCTACTGACCAACAGGTAACATAACAGCTATTAGTGCATATGCCTGTTTAAAACAAAAACAGCACCACTGCCTAACTTCTGGGCATGTTTGTACATGCTGTAGCTTCTCTCAGAAGAGAACACAGTCCTCCAGGATCCCCCTGCCCCTCCCACTCCAGGAGATGGTGTTAGAACATCCCCTTCACAATTCCCACATTGTGCTGCATGGAAACATAGGCTGACCATGGCAGTTTGGGTTAGCCAATCAGAGCTGCTGTAGGCACTTCTGCCATCAAGAAGACTAAATAAGGAAGCCTGCAGAACATGTTGAGCTGTGTGCATGGTCTCCCTGGTTGCGGTTTCAGCATTGCAAGCTCTATATTCTTTAAGGCCTCAGCATTCAAATATCTGTACATGTGGCTCTAGGTAAGCTTTTCTATCTGGAGAACAAACCTGAGTGAATTCTCCCAGATGATCTGAGTGACTGTTAAACAATATAAAGCAACAATAGAAATATGTGAACAGGGGAACCAGGGAATCAGGAAAGAAAGAGGACTCTTACTGGTAAATACTAGCCACTATCACCTGTTAACAGTGTTCCCTCTAAGCTGCACGGCATGCACGGCTGCACAGGTGCGCTCATGCCGCACTGCCAGATGTGCCTGTGTGGCCGCGCACACCATGCAGCTTAGAGGGAACGCTGCCTGTTAACACCCCACCTTTTCTTTCCCCTCTTCCTTCTCACTGTCAATCAACCAGGAAAAAATAATAATAATAAAGAAAAACCTCTTCTGCCCAAAAAAGTATGTCCTCTCTGCAAACTGAGCTTTATTTACAAATGGATCTGAGCCAACATACAAAATCAGAAAAGGTAAAACATTATACAACCAATCAATGCTAGAAATAGACACCTATAGCATTAGGAAGCTACCGAATCCAGTTTCCCAAGAGAAGGAAGGTTTTGGCAAGCACAGGTAGAGCAGATGTGAAACATAAATGTAAATTTAAAGCATCAAAAAGAAAAAAAAAAACAACAACTCATTTTATATGTATTTTTTAGTTTTACCAGGCAGAGATACATGAAACAGTTTTACAAAAACACATAAAATGTTCCCTTAGAATGTCCAATTTTATTAAACAGGCTACACATATCAAATGCACAGTCGAGTGTGGCATAAAACGTTTTACTGACAGTCAGTTAGGCTGATGTGTATTAATCACTTTTGGCCTCACCACTTAGCCACATTAGTCATATCTGAAACTCCTGCCAACAAAGCATTAATCAAATATCATATATTCCCTCTTTATATCTTTATTCAACTGAGACAGATAGCTGAAAACTTCAAACTAACTGACTATATCCTCCAAGATGTCTTTAAATGAGAAAATAGAATGCAATAAATGCTTCTTTTAGTGGGTCCCTCAAATACCTATAAATTCATGTTGAAAAAGCAGCCTTTTTGAAATCATGTCCAAATAAATAAATACATAAATAATTGCTATATAACCTGCATCATGTGTATTCATGAGAAGATTTATTACAGACAGTTGGATCCTTAGACATTTTGTAAGATGCACAGCTGTAATGCTCTATTTTTTTTTTTTAAAGAAAGCAGTAATTTTACTTAGAGCTGAAATCCTGAGGTAAGTGCGATGCAATCCCTGAACCTAATAATTAGATGAGCAGTTGGTTTTCTATTTAGATTCTAGCAACGCAAGATGGATTTGCAAGGAGATGGAGAGGGTGATCCAATGGGTCTTCTCTACGTCCAACTTCTGATTCCAATATTAACCAGATCAAAAATTTGGAGTGATAACACAGAACTCCAGCACACTACGTGTACGGATTTAAGGTCAGAAAAGGAGAAGAATATTAAGGGAAGTGATGCTTTCATTATTCTAGTATCATTATTACAGTGCTGTCAGCCATGTAAGAGCATTCCAAGATGAATAGTATTATAGTTTACACACAGATAGTTTACACACAGAATGATAAGGACTGTGTATCAAAGATTATGATTAAAATTGGACAAGCAACAAAAAGGGGCAGAGGAGATTCAATGATATTTGTGTATTTTGAGTATATTATTTTATAATTGGACCCAAAACAGATAGAGTTTTAGAGCAAGCGTCCTTATTTGTAATATTTTAGGAAGTTTCAAATAAATTACTTTATATATTGAATTAAGTACAGTATTTATGGATTTTGTATTGCATTATAATTTTATATATCAATATTTCTACTGACACAGTATAATATAACTGAAGCTTAGGGACAGGGAAACAGCTAGAGACTCCAGCAGTTGGTTCATGGACCAACACACTTTTTAACACTTGGGAAAGTTTGAACAGCTGCTCGAGTTCAACCCGGGGGCAGGGGGCTTTAACAATCTGGAAGTGATAAACACACATTGTTCTACCAAGTGTTAGTAAGATCTCTCATTTGAAGATACCATTGTGTATATGATGTATGTAGCATATTTTTTCTCTCTCCCCCATTCTCCCTGTTGGGAAGGGAAGTACACCTGTTGTGGAATGTTTTGGAGTGTGGCTTCAACTTTGTTTCTAACATGAGAAAGTCTTAATAATAACTAATAAATCATTTAACCTCATGCGAATAACCGCAGCTATGTTATCAAAATTATCATGCTAAATGGATTAACTATCACTAAATTTCTCTTAATAAGCCAATCAAAAATAGGCCATATTCTCTGAATCAAATGATATGCTTATTCTGGTAAGAATCTACAATAACTTCACCTGAAGTATTCCAGATTTATATTATTGCATGTGACAGTACAATCTAATCCACCCTTTCAGCTTATTTGATAATTTAGGAAGAAAACTCTGAAGCTATTTGCATCTGGGAGCTTAAAAGTCTTTTTAGATGAAAGTTTAGGCCTCAGGTTTTAAAATGGGGGTGGGCTAAATTTTTGGTATCTAAATTATATTGAGATGCCTGAAGATACTCTCTGATTTCCTGAAGTACTGAGCACTTATTTTAGATGTTTCATTTTGAATTTAGGAACCTAACAATATAATGAAGTGTGATATATTTCCCTGAAGTCCTTCAGTACAATATATCATGAGTGGGTAATTTATTCACTTAAAACTAAACATTAGGGTTTCACAGAGATTAAATCTCCTAAGGACCAAATTGCTACTTGTAAATATATTTATTGTGATGTGTAGCAAGATCTAAACTTAATCCATGCACCTAAGGGGAAGTAAGAAGAGGAAAACTACCCCTTTACAGCACTACAAATACTAACTATACTGCAGGTACCAGCATAGGAGAAAGAATAGAGGCATAATGGAGATAAATGAGGAGGTAGGCTAGACAAAGGGATGGCTCTGATCTCAGGCAAACAAAACCAAGAAAGGAGGATAATCTGATTCAGGTATAGTTTGGGATAGACTACTCCTCCTCATCCCTTGCTCCCAGAGAAAGATAAGACTTACAGAATAAATTTTAGTCTAGTAGTGGGGTAATAGCTTTGATTTTTATAATGCATTTTACTGTATATTGTAGAGCAAGCTTTGGAGAACAGTAGCACATCGCTATGATGATGATGTCTCTCTGCTCCCTAGGAATGAAATGGGGAACTCATGAAGTATGAAGAGATACTGCAAAATTATCACAATAGAACTGCAAGAGGAAAAGGCACAGATGACAATAGGAAAACGTTGGTGAATACCGCCACAAAATTATTTGAAATACCAAAATAAGTGCGAAGTTATGAAGTGATGGCATCAAAACTCTCTCTTAGAATCATAGCCCCACACTTGGTGTAACTTTCCTACCGGTAGGTAGGTAAACTTGCACACTAGAATGAACTATAAGAAGTCTAACCATAAATAATCTGCTTATCACAGCCACAGCATCTTGGTACATTTTAGCATCTTTTCGGAGTGTGTGGGAAACGGGGAATTGGACTGACCTCAAAACTATCAAACCTACACTTCAATTAAAAATTATGCTTGTTTATTGCAGTGTTAATGGAGCAGATGGGAACAGAGAAAAGTTTACAAGCCAGTAGACCTCCTTCCTCAAAGCCATTTGCTTATTTGCAATTTTCAAGACCTTTGTTGAACACTTAAAAAAGGACAGTGATAATCTTTGAACTTATTGACCTCCTGATAATGACTTACAAAATAAGCAGCACTGTTAGTGTGAACATTTTTTCTCTATCCTAAATTACTTAAATTTTTAATTGAATCAAGACTTCCTGAGCTAAAGAGGAGTGTGTGTGTTGGGGAGGGTGGGAGCAGTGGGAAGTAGAAGTCAAAGGATAAGGCCTGAATTGAACAGAACAGGAACTGATTTCTTGTACAATAATACATAAAGAATCCAAGTTGCATTTTGTTAGGAAAAAATAACACCTCCACATTATGAATGAGTCTTTCACATTATGTGTGCATTCTATATCCAGTGTTTATTGTCACGGCGGGGTCCTGCAAGAGGGCCGTGATCTCCTTGAGGCCCCCTTTCCGTGTCAAGTCAGCCCAAGGGCACCCTCTATTCTCGCCCGCCACGTCTTTGATCTTAAGTTAAGTTGGGAGGCTGCCTTATGCCCTCTTGTACACGTAGACTCCTGGACCCCTCGTGGGTCTTGTCAAGCACAAATGGGTGCTTCGGGGCACCCTAGCCTTATGGGTTATGCGTGGCTCCAACCACCCGATACCACGTCCCAAGCCTCGCAGAGGGGATAGACGTTGGTTTGTCTCTCTACGAACACTGACGCCCCCTCCTGGGGCTCTCCTTGCCCACTCCGGGCATTCGCTGCGCCGTCACCCTCTCTCGGGGCCTTCTCTGTGCTGCTGCCCCCTTTCTGGGCCTTTTCAATAGTGCCCCCTCCTGGGGCCTGCTATGCCCTTACTGGGGCTTCTCAATAATGCCCCCCTTTCTGGGGCTCTCTCTGCGCCCACACTCGGGCTTCTAAAGTATTGCCCCCTTCCTGGGGCCCGTCACGCCCGCACTGGGCTTCTCAATGCTGTCGCCCTCTCTCGGGGCCTTCTCAATAGTGCCCCCTCCCTGGGGCTCGTCGTACCCACACTTGGGCTTCTAAAATATTGCCCCCTTCCTGGGGCCGTCACGCCCGCACTGGGGCTTCTCAATAGTTGCCCCGCTCTGGGGCTTGCTACGCCCGCACGGGGCTTCTTAAAAAGGCTGCCCCTTCCTGGGGCTCGTTGTGCCCAACTTGGGCTTCTCAAAGTTGCCCCTCTCTAGGGCTTGCTACGCCCGCACTGGGGCTTCTCCAAAGTGCCCCTCTCTAGGGCTCATCACACCCACACCGGTTCAATAAATAACAACACCAAACCAAAACCACAAGCCCCTAGGCTGTAACACAAATTGAAGCCACCTGTCTATAACTTAACACCACGGCTCAAGCCTCCCGAGCTGCCTTCTGTAACTCTGCTCAAGCAGTACTTGCGGTTCTCACTGCTTCTAGTGTCATAGGTGAGAGAGCTCCTGCCTCTCTAGCTGCTGGCAGGGAACTGCCAGCCTGGCTTCAGCCCTGGGCTTTATAAGAGCCAGGCTCTGCCTCCTACAGGCAGCTAACCGCTGGCAGGGGTGGGCCATTTGCTCCCTCCAGTTGCCCTGACAACCCACAGGTGGGCGCCTATTCCCTGCTAGGGCTCCCTATGCACTGCCAGAGCTTTTCCTCTGGCAGTTTCTGCCCCTCTAAGAGCAGGGCACCTTGGTGCTCTGCGACATTATTCTGCAAACAAAGGCAGCAAATGTAGTGTAAACTTTTTCCCAGCTGTCAAAGAAGAAATAACATCCTTGGAAAATTACTGAATCATAACCATAATTTTGCTTACCAATTGAGAAACCCATTTTGAGTTTTACCCTCCCTTCACTAATCCTTTAAAGGCCCTGTAATTTTCAAGAATAAATATTTTGCAGACTGTAACTATAACCATTTTAGCCTTTACAAAGATACTCCATCGGTGAATTAGATGAAAGACCAATGTGCTTCAATATAAAGCACTAGGCAAGGATGTAGGAATATTTTTTATAATTAACATTTTTTTCTGATCCTTGTCCCTACTTATAAATCTACATTACCATGTTAGAAGCCTTTGAAATATCTACATATGCTAATGGGTGAACAAACTTTCAAGTTAAAGATGAAAACACAGACAAACAAACCCTGATCCATGTGAATAAGGTGATTTTTGATCAATTTGTTTTTATGGCACATTTGATAACTGAGCCACTGCCAAATTTTGCAAACACTTTCTAGAAGGGAATTAACATAGTGGTCACACAAAGTATAAAAAACTAAAGCTTATGGGAAAAATCTGCTCTTAAGAGAAGACGAAGTTGTGAGAATGTTTCTTAATCCTAGACAAAGTCTTAAATTATAAAATATTTCCACTACCAAACCAATGAAACATCCAGCTGCACAAAATCATACTTTTAGTAGCAAAGAAAAATGAGCCGTGTTCTTTCCTTTCTTCTTTAAAAGCTAAGCAATAATTTTGTAACCAATGCAGAACAAAGCACAATTATTTAGGTCTCTCTCATAAGGGTGCAAGTTTTTCAACTTATTTATCTTTCACACAACCTCTGTCTAGTGACAAAGGGAATTGTCATTCTAGAGACCAAAACTTAGTAACAATGATTTGGGATTGACATATCCTTTCAATTTTTAGAGTGAAATCATAGAAGCTCACTCAACCAAAAACTGAGGAAAATCACATGATTATCCAATACCAGGGTAGAAAACTAGGAGTCTAAGGTGCAGCAGCTCCTGTTTTTAGATTCCAAATGATGTTACTTGAACTTCTATTTGCCATAAAAAAAACTTTGAGGATTTTTATAAAAAGTGAACTCAAAAACAAACTTTTATTTATAGGTATGTAAATAGTACACACACACACACACACACACACACATACATATACGCAGACACACACAAATCTTAGAGAGAAAAACAGGCACATAAGGAAATGCAAATAAAACAAAATAAAATAAAAACAAAAAATGCCTTGCAACCAGAAATGAATTAGAGGGAGTTCTGGCAGGATTGTGACCACAATGCCTGCTCCCCAAAACAAGTAATTCTGGAAAAGTCAGAGCTTTTGTAAGAGGAAAGGGTGGAAAGAAATTCTTAGAGTGGGGCAACATCTGTTACTGGTTTTTCTCCAACTAGTTTTCAGTGAATGGTGACATGACTGGTCAACAATATGCTTCTCTCCTGGAAGTGGAAGGGTGGGGGGAGTAACCTGTAGTTTTTAGAACAAACAAACAAGTCTAGTCTAGTAGAAAGTGCTGAAAGGAGAAGTATGATCTTAAATTTAAATTCTGCATAGGAAATACCCACACCCAAAAAAACAGCGTATCAAGTTAGCAGATGTACTCAGGTTCCCTCTATACATTACAAGTATTTCGCAATTACCTGGTTAGTTGTGCAATTACCTAAGACCAGCTACACATGCAAAGTACTTATCACATGATAAAAAGCTCCAACCAGCTATAAAGCTAGACCTTGAAAATGTGTACTAACATTAAAGCTCAATAGAAACCAGCTATAATTTACAAATGTAGCAGGGTATCTCCTGCAGCTGGGAGCCTTATCAGTTAATGGGGCGCCCAAACAAAGGGGTACATAATGCCCAATGTGAACCCCCTGGGACTGGGGAACTGCAGCAGCTGCAATCCCCATGTTTCATAGATTTCATAAACATTAGGGGCTGGAAGGGACCTCGTGAGATCATAGAGTCCACCCCCCACCCACCCCCAATAGGCAGGAAGTGATCCCAGCAAGAAAAATATCCAGATGTTTTTTGAAAAAGTCCAGAGTAGGTGCTTGCACCACCTCGGGGAGGGGGAGTCTGTTCCAGACCATGGACACACTGTAAAGAACTTTTTTCTTGTGTCTAGTCTAAATCGGCCTTCCTGGAGTTTATGGCCATTAGAACTTGTTATCCCTTGGGGAGCCCTGGTGAACAGCTGTTCTCCCAGGTCCTGATGTACCTCTCTTATATAATTGTAGACTGTTACCAAGTCCCCCCTGAGCCTTCTCTTTACCAGACAGAAGAGTCCCAAGTTCCTCAGCCTCTCCTTGTACGGCCTGCCCTCCAGGCCTTGGATCATATGAGTGGCTCTCCTCTGGACTCTCTCAAGCTTCTCCACATCCATCCTGAAGTGGGGGGCCCAATACTGGACACAATACCCCAGCTGCAGTCGCACCAGGGCCAAGTAAATCAGGAGGAAGGCTGGTTTTCTCGAGATGCATTGGTGGATGCATGCCAGAGTTTGGTTAGCTTTGCTCGCCACTGCATCACATTGGTGGCTCATCTTCATTTTGTGGTCAATCAAGACCCCCCAAGTTCCTTTCAGTCATGGTGCTAACAAGCATGGCACTGCCGAGCCTGTAAGTATGCTGAGGGTTCTTCCTACCGAGGTCCAGCACCTTGCACTTCTCTGTATTAAAGGCCATCCGGTTTGGTCAGCCCACTGTGATGGCCAGAACCAAAGGGGTTCATGAGCAAATTATAGCAAAAAAGATCTGCTTCTTGAGAGCATCTAGCAATGGCATAATAGTTAATATTAGCTAAGGCAAAGCTTGCAAGATTGTTTCCTGCAAACATACCCTGTCTGTCATAAGTATAACCGTAATGTTAAAATTAACTTTCTGTACCAATCATAAGACTAACATGGGCCCCAAGAAGCGGAACTAGAAAACAGAACTGCAAACTTTAGCTGACCTAACTGTTTTTGCTTAAAGGTCAGTAAAAATGACAAACCTGAACACAAGGTATAATTAATAAATTTCAAAAAATTCCAAAAGGAAGTAACCGAGTGGGTTGAATTTAGGCAGAGAAAATGCTAATCTCAAACCCCAAAGTGATTTGGTGCGATTTGCTTATTGGGTAAACCCAAGTTTAGGCAGTAACCTATTATAATTTCTAATACCTTTTAATCCCATAGGGTAAGAGCTGTAGAGTAAGATTGTGAGTGGCTCTGAAGCCAACAGATTAGCACAGGGCAAGATATAAAGGAACATGTACATCAGGTGACCAGTAGGAAGGATGGAACATAATGGTCATTGCTGTTCCAAGCCCGGACTCCAGACTCCCAGTCTGAGCAAGGATCCTGACTAAGGGATTCTCCCCAGTGCTCCCTCCGACAGCGTCGATCGGGGATGCCTGACTTCGCTGGATCAACTTGGCATGTACCTGGCACTGAGGGACTATCAATAAGTTGCCAACCAAGTGGGAACTCTGTCAATTTGTTTGTCTGTTCTTATTATCACTGCCAACTTTGAACTTTTACTGTTGTATTGTCTGTTTATTAGCTTAACCTTTTTGTTAATTGTTATACGTGTAAACCATATTCTGCTGCTAAAACATATTTTTGTTGCTATGTTGCTGCTATAAGTAAAATTTATCTTCACTGTTAGAAGTAAAACTTGTCTTTGCTTCACTCCCAACTCTGCCTCCTCGATCCCGAACCAAACAGTCCAGTAGCTGATACATTTGCAGCGCCCAGTCGGCCTGCAACCAAATTGATACACACACAGTGCCCAGCTGGCCTGTGACAGCCCACCTTGAGATTGTGTCCAAGTCAGCATGTATCCCCAGCCTGTCCTGCGGTGCGACAGTCCTCCCCCATAATTTGGTATCATCTGTGAACTTGGCCAGTACACATCTGACTCCCAAATCTAGATCATTGACGAAGATGTTAAAGAGTACTGGCCTGAGTATCAAGACCTGAGGGACTCCACTGGTAACACTGCGCCATGTTGTAGTACTCTTTGGGTCTGACCCCACAGCCAGTTGCCTGGCCATCAGACCATATGATGATCTAGGCCACAGTTTCCCCGCTTAACCATGAGGATATCATGGGGAATCAGGTCAAAAGCCTTCTTAAAGTTCAGAGAAATGATGTCCACCTCATCTCCCTTGTCCAGGGCATATGTTACCTGGTCATAGAAGGAGATGAGGTTGGTCAGGCAAGACCTGCCAGTCACAAAGCCATGTTGGCCGGCATTCAGAAGCTTGCCTTCTGTTAGTCTGGAGTTAATGGATCCCTTGACAATTTTGTCCAGAATTTTTCCAGGGATGGACGTCAGACTGATTGATCCATAGTTCCCTGGCTCATCCCTCCTCCCTTTCTTGTAGATAGGGACCACCATTGACTCTTTTCCAGTCACCCAGGACCTCGCCCAAGCGCCATGATTTTTCAAATATCCCTACCAGGGGGGATGCAATGATGTCTGCCAGCTCTTTCAAGAACCTTGGATACATTCCATCAGGGCCCACAGACTTGTGCATGTCCAGTTTCTCAAGGTGTTCCCTCACCTGATCCACATCAATTTTGGGCCCATCACTGGCTCCCAAATTGGTTTGTGTCATTCCTGGCAGTGTGATCCTCATGGGAGGGTGAAAAACTGATGTGAAAAAGTCATTTAGGATACTGGCCCTTTCTTGGGCATCTGATTTCAGTTTCCACATTGGATCTCTCAGGGGTCCAATACTGTCCTTGTTCTCTTTCCTACTTCCCACATATCGAAAGAAGGACTTTTTGTTGTCCTTGATCCCCATAGCAAGCCTAAGTTCGGTTTGTGCCTTGGCTTTTCTTGACTGTTCTCTGCAGGTGCGGGTGAGTGCAGAGTAATCCTCTTTGGTAATGCTTCCTGTTTTCCAGTTGGTGTAGGCTACTCTTTTAGCTTAATGAGGTGCAACAGTTCATTGTTCAGCCATAGGGGATTCCTTGCTCATGGACTGCATTATTTGCAAGAAGGGATGGCTTTGCCCTGTGCTTCAAGGATTAAGCTTTTGAGCAATGACCATTCCTTATGTACTCCTTTTTCGGGGGG
>NW_005842381.1:141137-145371 GCF_000455745.1 Alligator sinensis | reverse complement strand
GTACAGCCTCTGATTGCCTGACTGGCCAATTCTCTCAGTTTGCAGAAGTCGGCCTTCCCCTCCTTTCGGACTTCTGTTTTACTGAGGGGTTTGCCTGCTCTTCGGTGAACTAAGAAGGTGATCAATTCAGGGTCACTGTCATGAAGCTTCCCCTTGATCTGCAGATCGCTCACTAGGTCCTCCCCGTTGGCCAGGACCAGATCCAGAAGTGCCTCTCCCCTAGTCGGCCCATAGACCTCCTGAGTTAGGTAGAGATCACCGATACACGCAAGAAAACCATGCAACCTGTCAGATTTGGCCATGTGATCATCTCAAGAGATGTCAGGGAAGTTGAAGACTCCCATGATGATCAAACATCGGGAACATGTGGCTTCAACCAGTTCCCTAATGAATTCCTGATCTAAGTCTTCCTCTTGGGGGGGAGGGGGGGTTCTATAGTAGACTCCTACAAGTAAGTAACCCTCCCCATGTTCTTCTCATATCTTGACCCAGATGGTCTCAAGACACTCTTCCTGGTTTGGAAAGTCAATCTGCAGGGAGGTGAGCTGATCTCTGACATAGAGAGCAACACCCCCAGCCCTCTTCCCCACACAGTCTCTCCTATACATTGTATAATCCTCTACTGCCACCGACCAATCATAGGTGGAGTCCCAGCAGATCTCCGTAATTCCTACAAGGTTATAGTCATTATCACATAGGAGAAGGGCCAGTTCTTCATGCTTGTTTCCCAAGCTCCTGGCGTTTGTGTACAGGCAGTTAAGTCTGCCATATGAAGCCCAATGCTTCCCTGAGAGGTTAAGAGTGGCTTTTCCTCAGGCTGTCACCAGAGTGGGATCCCTTAGGCTGCGCAAGGTATTGGTAGTGTAGCTGACATGACCTGGGCTAATACGGTTAGTAGACCACCCATATCCCAGAGGTCTCAGCTTAAAGCCCTGTCAAGGTCAGCCATTCTGGGTGAGAAGAGCTTCTTCCCTTTCCAGGTGAGGTGGAGGCCATCCCTTCCCAACAATCCGCTCTCTTTGAAGTGCGGACTTTGGCGAGGAAGCCAAACCCCTTTCTATGGCACCATCGCTGGAGTCTTCTATTCACATCGCTGATGCACCTATCCCTCTGAAGCCCATGTCCTGTGACAGGGAGGATTGAACAGAAAACTATCTGTGCCCCCAGACCCTTGAGCCCAGCTCCCAGAGCCCTGTAGTCACGCATGACCCGTCCCGGACTTCTCTATGCCATGTCATTGGTGCCCATATGGATGAGGAGTATGGGATGGTGGTCAGAGGGCCAGATAAGTTTGGGGATCCTCTCTGTCACATCCCAGACACAAAGTCCAGGCAGGCAGCAGACCCCATGGGCCAGGGGGTCAGGGTGACAGATCACTCCCTCAGTCCCCCTAAGGGAGTCATCCACCATGATAACTCTGTGCCTTCTTCTAGGCGCAGGTGGCCCTACAATCTCATATGCTGTAGCTGGTGGATGGCTGGCTCCGTTGATAAAAGAGGTGCAAAGCGGTTGGCTGAAACCCTCAGGACCTGGGGAATCATGGCTGCCATGATCCCCAAGGCTTAGGGTTGCATGGAATGCCTGAGCCCAGGGAAGCAAGGTTGTCACAACCCCAAAGACAGAGGGGTGTGTAAAACCCCAGGGGATTATGACTGCTACAGTCTGCAAGGCTTGGGGGTGAAACACCTGGGCCCAGGGTATTGCAGTTGCCATGACTGCCAGTGCTCAGGAATGTATGCCCAATGCCCCATGCCCAAGGGATCAGGGCTGCTGGTCAGGTACGAGTGACACAGAGGGCTCCCAGCTGCAGGAGCTTGCTTCTTGCTTCATTAGCTGCATAACAACAGATCCTTTGTTTTATTGCTTGTCCTCTCTTGTCAAGTTGTCAGCAGAAACAGTGTGGTAGATACTGAAGGGTGGAGAGAAACATCACATGCTTCTTCATTTTAAGTAGCTTAGCAATTCATCTTCAATTCCTGATCCAAAAAATCATTTCCTGTCAGCATGTATACATCAATTATTTTGTGTGTGTATATTAATACACCCTAACAAATGCCAGCCTCATCCTAGTACCCACCATTTTTTACTTTAGCTACTCACAGCTCAGAAAGAAAGAGAAGAAAAAGACCAATTTCTTGAAAGAAATAAAAGCTTTATTTTTATCTAAAGGTTTTAGAAACTTGATTTTCCTTTGATAAAATGCATAGCTACAAAAGCAATGTTGAAAAATATGACAACCAGTTCTCTTAATTATGGTGTCAAAAAAAAGAAAAATTGAATAATGTGTCACCCTTGCTCTCTTTTTACCACCTAATTTTCCTTGTATGTTCAGCCATTTCATATTCTAACAGGAAATTCCAATGAAGACCACTATTCTAAATCTTTTCCAAGTTTAATTGATGAAATAAGACAGATATTTTTAACATTTATCTAGCATAATGACTAGAAAGAAAAATGCAGTTTAAAATACTATTGATAACAGAGTTGTCAAAATAAGTAGTTAGAGGTTCTACATCAAAAGCTAAGCTAACAATTCCTATAGGGAGGAAGGCAAAATGAAGGATAAATAACAACAAAAAGGGATTTGTAAACCAGGATTTGTAGGGCATGGTTTTAATCTACCTCTATGTCTATTATAGTAAAACAATATTTCAGTTTGTTAAAGATAAAGTGAGATAGGCATTGATTTCACTGTCCTGTCCATTTACTCTCCAGCAGGGACAGAACACAATTGTAAGATACGAACACTTCATAACAAGTCCAACCCTGAGTAGTTCCTGGCTTCATTAGAGTTTCATAGTTTATTCATAGATTGTTAGGGGCTGGAAGGGACCTTGTAGATCATTGGGCCCAGTCCCCCTGCATTAGGCAGAAAAGACAAACTGGGGTCAAGCGACCCCAGTGAGGTGACTGTCCAGTCTCCTTTTGAAGATTTTAAGGGTAGGTAACTATATCACCAGTGGAAGGAGTTTATTCCAGTCTGGACACCCTGACTGAGGAGGAGTTTTTTCCTGGAATTGAGCCTGAAGCGGTATTACAGGAGTTTGTATCCATTGCTCCTGGTCTTTCCCAGGGGTGCCCTGGTGAACAGCTGTTCTTGACATACTCCCCTGATGTAGCAGTAAACTATTATCAAGTCCCCTCTCAGCCTTCTCTTCTGTAGGCTGAAGAGGCCCAAGTCCCTCAGCCTCTCCTCGTACAGCTTGTCTTGCTCCCCTGATAATATGGGTGGCTCTTCTCTGGACCCTCTCAAGTTTTTCCACATCCTTGTTGAAGTGTGGCACCCAGTGCAGAGTCTCACCAGTCTGGAGTACAGTGGTAGTATCACTTCCTTAATTTTGGATGAGATGCAACAGTTAATGCATGCCAGTGTGTTGTTTGCCCTGCTGGCCACAGCATCGCACTGCCGGCTCATGTTCATGCAATGGTCGACCACTACCCCTAGGTCCCTTTTGATTATGGTGCAAGTCAAATTGTCGCCACCAAACCTGTAGGTATGTTGGGGATTGTTTGCCCCCAGATGGAGCACCTTACACTTCTGAGTGTTGAACTTCATGTGGTTCCGGTCCACCCAACTCTTCAGCCTGTCCAGGTCTGTCTGTATCTGTAACCTATCTTCTGGCATGGCCATGCTCCCCCATAACTTGGTGTCGTCCACAAACTTGGCCAGTGAGTTTTTCACCCCCACATCCAAATCATTGATAAAGATGTTGAAAAGCACCAGTCCAAGTACGGACCCCTGAGGGACACCATTGACCACTTCTCGGCAGAACGAGACAGATCCGTTCATAAGAACTCTCTGGGTCCTACCATGCAGCCAGTTTTCCATCCACTGAACTGGTGAGCAGTTTAGCTCACATTCTTCCAATTTTTCCACAAGAATATCGTGGGATACTAGATCAAAAGCCTTTTAGAAGCCTAGGTATATGTTGACCTTCTCTCCCATGTCCAGGTGGTGAGAGACCCATTTGTAGAAGGAGATAAGATTGGTAAGACAAGAGCTACCCATGATGAAATCATGCTAGCTGTGGTTCAGAATCTTATCCTTAATGAGCATATTGCACATAGATTCTTTAATGAATTTTTCCAGGATTTTCCCCGGGGATGGAGTTTAGGCTGATTGCCCTATAGTTGCCCGGGTTCTCCCTCTTCCCCTTCTTGAAGATGGGCACAATGTTGGCTCTCTTCCAATTCTCAGGGATTTCCCCTGTATGCCACAATTTCTGAAAGAGTG
>NW_005842381.1:132859-141090 GCF_000455745.1 Alligator sinensis | reverse complement strand
AGGGGTTCCACAATGACCTCAGCCAGCTCCATCAGCGCTCTTGGATGAAGTCTATCTGGCCCTGCTGGCTTATGACAGTGTAATGAGACATTCAATTTAAGAAATAAATTAACTGACAAACTGGTATGTTTAATGAAGTAGGTATCCTAGATTGCAATAGTATTCTTGTAGTGGAGAATCGGACAGGAGACTTATCAATCATCTGGGACAGAATGGGACCCTGAAATAAACAGTTGAACTGTAAAAGCTCATGGTTTTAGTCAAAAGCAGACCTAATGACATCACAAAACACAGTACAAATGCTTATCCCTACTTCCTATGTCACTATCTGAAATGAAAGCAATCTGCAACTAAAGTATACAGCATGAACAACGCATGCCCCCAGAGGCTGGGGAGCATGGTGACCACCTGCAGGTGGTACCAGCAGCAGAGGCGTGGCAGTGGCAAGGTCCTGCAGGTGGCTGCAGCGGTGTCGGCAGCGGGGGGTGGGGTGGCGAGCGCCACCCACCCACAGGCATTGCCGGCAGCATCAGCGGTGCTTTTTTCAGGGGGTGCATCATGAATCTAAAGGGGTGCACATGCACCCACGTGCACCCCCTACATGTCACCAATGGTCTACAGATTATAAATGATCTACAGAGTAAAAAAAATAAGGAACATGGAATATTTGAGTTGAAATTAAAATATGTCAACCCACTGGTATGCAGCTTCCCTTCATTTTACAAGTGTATAGTGGCAGCAGCCTTACTTAGTGCAACAAGCAAGCAGCATTGACAAGTTTGTGTTAATCTGTGTTCCAGTGAAATGAAATCAGCGCACTTTTGGGCACAGCAGCACAGATATGGCTAAAAGTATGCCCTATAAACCAACATACTTTTTCTGGTTGAATCTAGTTACGTTCCTGAAGATAACAATCAATATACTAATGGAACTGAAATAGTAATGCATGCAGGTTACCACATTTAAGATCATCATTTACAGTGAGCTACACCTTAATGCTCCAACAATTAAAAGAAACATATATATGTTATGGTAGTGCATGACAGTTTCATTCTGGTAGAAGGTTATAACTCACCGTTTAGATATAATCCTAAACATATAGAATACAATTCTGGATATCACATCACAAGGTTGAAAACCCTCCAATACAAAATACACTTCGATCATTATGCTACCAAAAACACTAATACCACAAATCCCTATTAACAGCACCACGCTGCTGAGCCCCTTTACCATTCTTATAGATGTTCTAAACAGCATTTGTAACACCTATCATGAGAGTCATTGTTTTGCTTTAAGAGGTCTCCAGATCAAAATTGCATCCACATCTTCATTATGTTAAAGATACTTATATCTTAAGGGTACTTACTATCCATTTCAAATTAATTAATTGTCATAAAACAAGATCAAATGGCAAAATATGCAAATGGGGGGGACATACAAAATAAAAAACACCCCCTATCCCTTCTTCTCCCCCACTGCACTGCACCACACACTGTGCTACAAGGAGGAGGAGCCTGAAGACACCAGCAGTGGAAGGAGGGATGGCCAGGTGGAAGCCCAGGGGCCACAAATTAACCCCTCACAAGCTGTATGGGTCCCCAAGGTTGCCAGTTGGACAGCCTTGTGCTAAACTATTTCCTGCCTACTCTGAAATATACTTTGCCTAATGATGTATGTATATATATACACGTTTGATATGTCTGTAGTGTAATTGTTACCTTGATGTTCTTTATAGCAGTATTTAAATACCTATTTTAGGGATTTTGGAAAATGGGAAATGTTATCACTTGACAATGGGGATTTTTGCTATGCTTGTGACTCTAATTCTAACTGTTGCTTGTAAAAATACAGGTTACATAAAACTTAAGAGTAAAAATATATAATATTCTTGATCCATGATAAAAATATGCATGTTCATGTGTACTTATGGAAAATCTGAGTAATCAATGCATTCTCATACATTTCCCAACCTGCTTCCTTCAAAACTGGGAGGTCCTCTACTTATTTTGGATCTCTTTGGGGAGCCCAGCTCCCTGAAACCACAATTACCCCATAACTGATGCTGTTACCATAGAGTGAGAGACCATGTAATTCGTGGGGGCTCCAAGATAAATTTGCCATGAGCCTCACATGGTTTAAGATCAAATCACTGACAGGTAGTACAACCATGGGCAGTTGCATAAATAAGCAGAAGTGACTCGGGTAGCAGGCTCAGGCGTCATCTTGGGAGGGGTGACACAAAAGCAGCCACTGACACAGTGGTGACTGATTGTACCACGGTGACTGGCCCCTCAAGAGCTGGTGCTGCCCTGTGTACTGTGTAGCATTAAAAACTTGAGATAGTGAGTGTGAAGCATGCAGCAAAGTGCCATCCCCTCCGCAAAGGTTGAAAAACCCCCATTCTTTTCATTTCCAAAAAAAGGTTTTGGGAAGGAAGGGACAAAGTAGAAGGAAAAAAGAAAAGCAAAAACAAAAAAAGGTAGAAGCCATGCCTAGGCTTCTAAGAAGCTGTAGGCTGCAAAGCAGATGAACAAAAGCATCTTTGATTCAGCCAAGTAGTTGAGAGGAACTGAAAAGCACAAAGTGTGCACTACATATTATTCTCAGAGCAGAACTAGATGAAGGTGTGAAGGGCAGGGCCAGAGCACATGTTATGGATATTGTCAAGACAAAATCTCTAATTAAAAGCTCAAGGGTAGAAAGCTCACACTTGTTTCATAGGCAGAGTTGTGTCAGAATAAAAGGACTCCATTTAGACTGCAGCAACTTGGATCTTTATTTGAAGTGCATTGTATTTAGTGTTGCTGCTTGTAGCCACGAAGCATTGTGTGCTCAGAGCTGTTGCAGACTTTTCCCAAGCACATGGAGCTTCCTGGTGTCATACTCCAAATCCTCCCAGCTCCAACACTCATTCCAACATGCAGCAAACTTGCAGGTTGTTACAATGCTCACAAGAGAGAATAAACACATGGAAAACTACTAAAAGGAAAAATACTGCTCAATCTCGTCAATTCAAGGCATTTTAGCAGAACTTAGTTGCAGCCAATTTTACAAGAATGTCAGAAGAATACTTACTACTATAGAATCAAATTTGAAAGGAGGTATAGGCCTACAATATTGTGAAGTTTTTACTCAATAATTACAAAAAGAGAAAATCTTCCACACACCTCAAAAAAGAAAGCATTATCTTTGTTTATAAGTAGTAAACGTCCATTTCCTATTGTAGGTATTTTGACCAATTCAAAATACCAGTTTTTCCATATCTCCAAACCATAAATAATACATAAATTTACACTAGTGTATGATTGAAAAACAGGGCTGGATGTAGGAGTAGCTAGATAAATGGACAATTCTGACTTCCTGAGGGGTTGGGAGATAAATCTGCTAAACGCTATTTGTTTACCAGTATTTTTTTTTTTAACTTGAATACTACTTCATCTGATCATCAGTGCATTTAGCATGTCTATAGCATTCCCTAGCAGACAAATGATGTATAACAGTTTCAGCTCCCATTTAAGTGTTCTACCTTGCAGCCAATATGCTGTCTCCATTCATTTTATGCCTCTTCTGAGGTGCTAAAAACACTCTGCTCTGAAGAGCCAATTTCCTTCTGATTTATGTCCATCTCCTTGTAGGAATGTACACACAAACCCTTATGAATACTTATTTTGTGTGTTTATACAGTGAAAAATACTCTCATAAATGCATGCACAATTTTTTTTCTGTATTGATACCACCCCACATTATGCACCCATTTAGATTATATATATATATATATATATTACAGTTTATACCACACACACACTTATATATATACTATCAATACACTGCATCACTCATTGTATAAAAATCTCTACGCTTTTGAAAGCCATCATCTTTCGTGTCTTTCTAATTTGCTGAAGTGGGAAGTCCCAGAGGTGTAAAGAACAACAAGCAACCTTTCAGAATCATTTAAAGCCAGTATTCAAGAGAGGAGACCAATATACAACATTTATACTGGTGTTTGCTCCTAACCCTGTTCTTAATCAATCCTATTAGGTCAGGGAATGAAGGGACTTGAAATTATGTGTTAAAATTTTCCAGGGGTGTAGGTTGTAGCTGTGTTGGTCTAAGGACACAGGCAGACAAGGTTCTTTGGGTGAATCTGATATATTTTATTAGACCAACCTAAATAGTTGGAGAACCCAAACACTTGCTTAAAAATTGTTCTCCAACTATTTAAGTTGGTCTAATAAAAGATATCAGATTCACCCGAAGAACCTTGTCTTAAAATTTTCCATGTATACACTCTAATTATTGGAGGGCTGCCTTTAATTTGTCCCCTCCTACAACTGTAGCAGGTAAAGGAGCAGCAGGAGGTGAGGGGCCAGACCCCAGCCACTTGCACTCCCTGCCTGAATCCCCATGCCTGTACCTGTCCCATTGCTACCTGTCCCCCCTGCCACTTGGTCCCCACCGCCTTGCCCCTCCATGCCTTGCCTACCATCTTGCTGCCTGTGTGTACTTGGTGCCTGCCCCCTCCAGGCCTGTGCCTGTCCTTCTACTCCTTCCCTGCCTTGCCTGTGCCAGCACTGTAATGCCCCACACACCCTGTAGCTGGCCCCATCCTGCTGCTTATCTTTGAGGCAGCTCTGCAACCCAGCCAGGCCAGATAAAAACAGTGGTGGTAGCTCCAGTCCTAGTCAGAGCTGGAGCTGGGGCCAGTGCCAGAGCCTAAGGTAAGTAGAAAGGTGGTGTGCAGAGAAAGTTGTGGGGTTTTCCCCATGGTCTTCTCACCCCAAGCAGAGATCCCCCTGTACACACCCCAACCCCACTATTCAGTGTCTCCCATGCTCCCCTTGCCATGATCCTCCTTCCCCACTGCACTGCATGAAGCACCCTGGCCTGAGGCCAAAGCTGGAGCTGAGCTGCCACATGCTGCAGGCTGGTTCTTGAATCTAAGCCGAGGCTCCCCCCCTCCCCATGTTACTGGGGGGTGGGGTCAACTTATATTTGAGTAAATGCGGTAAATAATTGGCTTACTTCAGAATTCTGAATGTTCTCACATTTCACATGAAGTAGAAGAGAACAAAAGTGAAAAAACAAAACTAAACTGGCACCCACCCTTGGCCTCCAAGATGGCAGTACAAAATCAAAGATACTTACATTAATTTACAATTGTCAGAATAGGTCTCCTTAAAAAAAATATTGCTCTGCATGACAACTAATTATTATTATTAAACTATAAAACAAAGAAATAATTTTAGCTTTTAATTTTACATGACCAGTAGTTCTTCATGTGCATCACTGCCCATTTATCTTTATGTAGATTACCACTTTTAGCTACTCAAACACTAAGGCAGTAGAAATGAAAACAAGGACTAATTTATATTAATAATATTTAAATATACATTTAATTATCCACCTAAATTAACTATTTAACTAATTATACCTAGTGACAAACGGGCTGCCATTCTGTATTTAAAAAATGTGAGAGATGAAGGAAAAAAAAAAAATTCTAACACATATCCAAGAAGCTAAGAGACCATATCTTTGAATGTTTCATACGGTACACATGGACATTAACTATCTCTGTATACTCAATAGCCTGACAAATACCTGCACCTGTATTCAGCATGCTGCATATAACCCATAGTTAATGATTACTGGAGGAATCCTAGAAGTATTAAAACAATCTATATTTTATAGTAAGACATTGTCTCTATTGTCCTTAATGGGAGACAGGAAATACACCACAAAGCTAAGCAGAACTACTGTACTGCACAAATGACTAAGGATCCAATGATTTCTTCTGGTCATAAAGATTCAATATTGTATTAAACAGATTTTATTTTAGCAGAGTTAATATCAAATGACTACTTTTTATGCCAAAGCTTATTTATCAACTAGCTCATGCATTATTTGACCCCATATCAACTAATGACCTTATGTCAGCCTTGGAGAAGAGAGCACAAAGCAATGCAAAAAAAGATCATGCTTCATCTTACTTTTAAAGTGAAAAGTCAATGGTTTCAAACAAACCTTTTTTCCTCTTTAATGTTATTTGAATATTTTGTTCTTTTATCTAGTACGTTGTGATAAAAATTATTTGTTGGTAACACAAATAGTTGTGCTGACTACACAATGGAATGAAAATCCGTATGGTAAATTATAATCCTAAAGAATAGAAAAATCAACCAACCTACATCAATAGGTTTCACTGTTGATGTAATGACTTGGGGGCTACATGTACAATCATGGAAGGCCAGTGCATGTGTGTCAACCATCTGTTATCAGGTTGATTTTTCTATTTTATAGGATTATATTTTACCATATATTGAATCCTATAGAAAGCCAGTGTGTGTATTAAATATTACACATATTTCTCTGAAGTGAGAGATGTAAACAAACACACAATGATTCAGCTCTGACAAAGGGTGCTATTTTAGCTACCTGGGAATCTGAGGAGTCAGTATTATAGCCGCCTAAGGCAGATGGCCTTTTCTGTAAGCCAGTATCAGAAAGGGACTATATTATGAGTATCAAGCCAGGAATGAGCCAGGGCTCCAGAAATTCTCTCTTGAAACTATGCCGATAATAAAACACGAATGAAATTCTTACTTTTCTTCTCTACTGTGTTCTAAGTAAAAAGGTAGAGGACTGAAGAATTACTCCAAAAATAAAAATAAAATAAAAATAATAAAAACCCCATATGAATTGTTCAACTGAATGGTGTATAAGTTGCTGTTAGTGGAAGTTATAGCACATCACTCAAATTATCTATTGCATTTCATAGGCAGCCCTCAGACTTATGACACAATTGGTTCCTGAGAACCACGTCTTAAGTCAAAACATTGCAACTTGGAACCGATTTTCCCATAGGAAACAATGTTATAAATGGGGGATTGGTTCCTGAACCAAGGCCCGATACCCTTTTTTCCTCAAAAATAACCCAGAATTTTGTGCTCAATCAATTATAGATGAGTAATATAGCTACATGAATGTATTTAGACTGTAAATAGCACAGCCAGTCATCTCATTATAGAGGGAAATCAGGTTGGCCAGGCTTGACTTGCCCTTGGTGAATCCATGCTGACTGTTTCTAATCACTGTCTTCTCTGCAAAGTGTTTAGAAATGGATTCCTTGATGAACTGCTCCATGATTTTTCCAGGGACAGAGGTGAGGCTAACCAGTCTGTAGTTCCCTAGATCCTCCTGTTTCCCTTTCTTAAATACGAGCACTATGTTTGCCCTTTTCCAGTCATCCAGGACTTCTCCTGATAGCCATGAGGTTTCAAAGATGATGGCCAGTGGTTTTGTAATTACATTGACAAAGTCCCTCAGCACCCTCAGGTGAATCCCATCGAGCTCGATGGGCTTGTATGTGTCCAGATTTTCTAAATTGTCTCTAACCTGTTCTTTTACCACTGTTGGTTGCTCACCTTCTCCCCAACTATGCTGCCAGGTACAGTAGTCTGGGAGCTGACCTTGCCTGTTAAAACTGAGGTGAAAACAGCATCAAATACCTCAGCTTTTTCTGCATCATCTGTCGCTAAGTTGCTTCCCCCACTCAGTGAGGGACCAACATTTTGCCTGATCTTCCTCTTGCTACTGACATAGTTGTAGAAGCCCTTCTTGTTACTCTTCACAGCCCTTGCTAGCTGCAACTCCAATTGCCATTTCGCCTTCCTGACTTTATCCCTGCATGCCTAATACTCATACTCCTCCCTAATTGTTTTTCCAAGTTTCCACTTCTTATAAGCTTCCTTTTTGTGATTTAGTTTACTGAAGAGTTCCCTGCTAGGCCAAGCTGGTCTTCTATCATATTTGCTAGTCTTCCTGCATGTCAGGATGGTTTGTTCCTGTGCTCTTAGTAAGGCTTCTTTAAAGTATAGCCGGCAATTTTGGACTCCTCTTCAGCATAGCTCCTTCAGCAGAATCTTCCATATGGATTTTGTTCCAAAGACCCTATTTTTTGTTTATACTGAACAACTGAACTATAATAAAAACAAACAAACAAAGCACCTAACCCCAAGTCACTCTGAACTGGTGTCTCTGCATCTAAAACAAATTCATTGCATTGCATATTGATTAGAAACATCACTATTAGTGATGGTAAAATACTACAACATATATGAAACTAGCCAACTGTCCATCAAGAATGACTGGGGGGGGTGGGGATGGAGGCCTGTGTCTGGGTCCTTTGGACCCAGGCCCGCTCCCTCTTTCCTCCCCCCTGCCATGGGGAC
>NW_005842381.1:130217-132738 GCF_000455745.1 Alligator sinensis | reverse complement strand
CGTTGCTGTTTCGGGGCCACCCCCCCACCACCATTGCACAGCTGGCCTCGCCCCCTAGCTCCTTCCTTTCTGTGCCCACTGTCATGGTGGCATCAGGACCTGCTCTTTCCCCATGTCACAGTGGGTCCGGGCCCATTCTCCCCCTCCCTCACGCTGCTGTTGCAGGTCTAACACTGTTCCCCACCCTCCTTGTGCCGCCACCATCACCTCCGGCTCCTCCATGGAGCAGATGACTTTGGCCCCCCATCCCTTCTGCCCCTGCTGTCATGGTGGTGGTCTACAGTGCTGCTGCCACCACCTGCAGTCTGACCGCTCTTGGAGCACTCTGACTGGCTGCCAAGACAGTCAATCAGAGTACAAATAAAGCATTATGGACAGACAGACAGACTACAGCTTTTATAATATTAGAATTCTATGTGACTGTCACAGAAAAGTATCCATCTTATTGATATGCAAGGAAATAAGTTACTTATCTTGGCTCATTTTTGCCAATAAGCAAGGCATCAAATAAAATAGTGCTTTTTTCAGAGAAAGCTAGAGGACACAGAAAAAAATAATTTTACTCACAAGTGTCCTTCAGAGTCCACTTTCATTTAAAAAAGATTCCTAGTTGTTAAGGTTACAAACAAAACATTCAAAAAATAAAGCAAGTGTAAACAATATGAAGACATTTGTCTATACTCACAGAAAACTTTAAACAACAGCTCTCAAGTGAAATCTGTCCCATTCATTTCAATATGTGACAATTTAGATGCCAATGATAATGCTTTAAATGTTAACTTCATTCCCTATTTTCACTGGTCACCCAAGCATATAAGAAATGTGCATATCTGCACAAGATGCTATGGAGTGCTAGCACTGCTGGGCACTACCCATGCAGCGACAAAAATACACAGTAGTAACAACCTACTGTGCAATACTTGCTTATGCAAGTACTAAATGACTGAAGAGTAACAACTGTGCAGTACACTACATATGCAGACACAGTCAATGAGATGTTAAATATGAAGAACTATACAAGCATTTTCCAATATACTGGAAGGATGCAAAAGAGAAGCTGGAGACATGAAAGACAATATAAACTATCCTGTTTTCACCTTAAACAATATATTGCAATGTAGCAGGTTTTGAGATATGGGTTGGAACTGTGGATTTATTAAAATTTTTCCAAAGAACTGATCTAGTCTAGGGAACACTTGTTTCTACTAGCCTGAAAGAAGACTGGAGTTTAGGCAACAATTGCCACCATTTTGTTGATTTCAGTGTGCAAATGAATAACAGGACACAGTTAGAAGGAAATTACAATAATGTACCTACAAGCTTCCTTTCTGTATCCTGGCTAACCCACCTATCCTAGCCTCTCTGACAGGGAGCAAGGTTGGAGGGATGGAATCCTGAAAATTAGCTGGGCAGGTTACCATGGGAGTTAACAAGCAGGGGGTGGAAACAGCCCCAGGGCCAGGATTGTGGAGAAGGAACACCTGGGCAGAATGATTAGCAGCCTGAAGAGAAGAAGGGGAGACCCCAGATTAGGAGAGTCCCTCCTGTGGGGAGGGAGCTGTTATAATAAGAGGCTTAATGATGCCAGAGCAGGGCAGACAGGAGAAATGTATAAGAGGGTCACAGTCTTAAAGAGACAGGACATCTTAGCTATCCCAGGGAAAGGCAGTGTATTTTCTTTTGTTTTGAGAGCTAGAGCACCTGATCTTGTTTTTTACCTGGAGGAGCAGGAGGGACCAGAAAAGGGGTGAAGAGGAGGTCTCCATAAGAGCCCAGGTGGGTCCAAATACAAAGTAGGAGTGCAACAGAATGTCAAAAAGTATAGAATAGGGCCCAAGAAGGCCCAGTGGGCAATCAAGCCAGGATAAACTCAGAGGGGTGCAGGGCATAGCACGGTCCTGCTAAGAGAGATGACAGCATAGAAGAGAATGGAACAGAAAAGTCTACAAGCTGTTGTTCAGACCAGAGGGACGAATGAACCAAAAGACCGTGAGAGAGCAGAGCACCAAAGTAACACCCTTGCAAGCTGTAAGCAGCCTCCCTTTTCAAAATGACAAGCATTCTCAAATAGGTCATGTGGTGGGCTCTAGAACAGAAGAAACTTTTGCTTAGGATGAGGTCCAAAGTGGGGATAAAGAGCATGGTAGTGCCCATCCCCTGATACTCTTAAATGGAATAAATCCTATTAAGAGACTGGCATTCATGAAAAGTTGTGGAACAGAAAAAAAAACTTGCTAAGAGTGGGAGACAAGAAAAAATAAGTGCCATAATAACTGACTGTCAATACTGGTATTGGTGACAGCTGAAGTCCTGAAGATCTGGGAGTCACCTGCTGTGCTGGTTCATAAAGAATCTTCTAAATGAGAGAGAGAGAGAGAATGTGTGGCACTGTTTATAATAGCTTCTAGACATGGACAATTATGCAGTATAGTGTGAACTAGTCATGCAGACCCAACTAAAAGAAATGTTCTGGATTTTGTAGCACTCAGAACAGGCAGCCTTCTCTCCCCCCCCCCCCCCC
>NW_005842381.1:126692-130142 GCF_000455745.1 Alligator sinensis | reverse complement strand
ACCCCTAGCATCTTAGCAAACCTCAATGCCTGCTGGCACAATGATGCACCAAGCAGTCATACCTAAAAGGCTGATTGCAACTTTAAGCACTACAATAAAAAGCTTTGAGTGTCCACAGATTTACACTAGTTTGGTAGTCACAGTGCCATATGAAGTGGTTTCTACCCTTGTCTAGTAAGTCATTAATCCCTGTACCCAAGTTCCACCCATTGCATTTCTGGGTGGAGACACTTCACATGGGCTTTGGGGGAGTGATGATTCCCCTCTCTGATGGTGTTGAGGGCAATGAAATTGAAACTGTGGCTGGGTTTTGATTTTCTTATTTCATGGACGGGTGCACAGTCTGGTCCATGGTCTATACAATTATTATTCATATGAATATAACCATAAGCCACAAAACAAATATATTAGCAATTTGCTGCACAAAATATCACCACATGATAAAATAGTTAAAAAATACTGCCAATAAAAATGGCCCACCGACTCTAGGGCTTTACTTATAAGGCCATTCATTTTTTAGAAAAAAATTGTGTTTAATTACCTTGCCCAAAAACAGTGGTGTCTGACAATATTTCAGATGAAAGAATTCTCCTAAGTCAGATAAAATCCAATTAGATTAGCAAATTCTGCATAGAACTTGGTAACAAATATTTACTACAGATAGATTCTGAATATTTATTCTACTATTATGTCCTCTCCAAGTGTGCATATCTTCTCTCCCACTCTTTGCATCTCAGTTTTAGAAGGAACGGGTAGTTATATCCCTATATTCTGACTGCTTAAAACAATATAAACTTTCTGAAACCTTTTTGGGGGTCGTTTTAAGGGTTGTATGCAGCAGGCCACTGGAACTTAATTGGGATAAATCCATGAGGCTAGAAACATATTTTGCGCATCTCAAGATTTCTCTTCAGACCTTTCTTCACTGGAAGTTCTCATGAGAATTCTTGACACCATGCCAAAGTAATAACCAAGTGCGAACATTCCAAGGAACCAGGTCCATGACACTACTAACATACCAGTATTACAATATGCAGTGTATTAGAAATGCATGGAATGTCCTCCTGGGGAGAGGAGAGAAGGCAGAAAGGAGAAAAAGCCAGAACAGGCTTTCCACTACATCAGATCCCATGCATGGTTGGAAGTAGCTCATTCTGTTCTCTCTGAAGATAAGAAATAGGGCAAGATCTCTCCCTCCACAATAACCTGATATCTGAGCAATTGGGAAAAAAAATCATCTGAGCATGCTCTAAATACATCTCTGAAACATTTTAGCAAGAATTAATAAAAGTCCACCCCCAACACATTTCTCCTGCTTGGAAGTTAAGGTCTCAGTATGGACACACGTGAGTGGAAATACTTGCATGAAAAGAGGTTCTGCAAATAGATTGCAGCTAGCCATAACTATATTAAAATGTGCTGCATCATAAATCTTCAAACAAACAGCACATTTTTTATATATTAGGAGTTTCATTATACTAAAATTATTTTTAAACATGTAATATTAAAAGTTTAGCAATCGCATATTTTAGACCTGTTTTCCATTGAAGGACTTTGTCTCCAATACAAGCTGCTATGAAAACTTAATTTAAAAATAATATGTATTAAATACAGTATATATTATATAAATATTTTATATATACTTAATATCAATATACATCATTTACAAACTGTTATACATTGAACTTATTAGCAAATTAGACACTTTTTAAAGTCAAGCATTTTCATTCAAATTAAAACATTAAGGTCTGACATTTGCAACATACATTACAGTACAAGACTACTAAATTCATCAAAGCAATGGCTATTCCATTCATTTTGTGCTGACAGAACTCCAGTAGCTAACTAAATGACCACCCCGGCATACAGTGAAGTCAGAGAAGTGAAATGCAATCAATGGCTTTATTAAGTGATATTCCTGGTAAGTACGGCAAACTAGTGAAAACATAAGGATGATACAAGGATATAGCTTTCTGAGAAGATAAATGCAGCTCTAATTTACTTTATTAAAATGAGAGATAAATTATTAATTAAGAGACAGTTGGAAAACTTAATTTAACTGTATAATGAAGGCAATAGTGTACTTCACAGGCACAGAATGATTTGGAACACATGCCCTGACAAAACAAAAAAGGGAAAAAAAAATCAATAGACATTTAACATTAAGTTAAAAATAAAAGATAATTCTTCTAAATAATAAGCACAGTAGTTGGCTTCAAAACTGCATTTATGTACTGAAGAATTCAGGTGTTTAAGATAAAAGATGTTACCAGCTGTTTGGTGTTACTAGACAGACACATTTAAGCACTTACAAAAATAGTTGCATTATATTTCCTTAAGTTCTGTACTTTATTCTACTCTTCATCTTCATCCAGTTTCAGAAACATATTTATTAATTGTTCTCTACACATTATCTTTGACTTATAGCTTGTTCAGACTTATGTTCAGCCAAAGGAACTCAATGAAAAGATTAGGCTTCCACTTCATTAGCACTTTTTATGCTCTTTTTTAGCTCTGAAGCAAAAGCATAGGGGAGCTTAATGCTCTCACCCTCCAAAAGTTTATATGCTCTGACTAGTTCCCAAGTGTCTTTGGTATTCTTCCAATGTAGCATTAATGAACACGGGCTCCACCTTTCCCCTAAAGGTAAGCGTGTGTTCTCTTTTAGGTTGGCGGACCTACTCCGGCGGGCTTTAAACTAGGCTCATCAGGGGAAGGGGAAGATGAGGGCGGAGGATACATCAGACTACCAGACCAAACGGCGCCCACAACTACAGCCCAGCCCAGACCGTCAAGCATAGCAGATAAACAGGTAAGAGATGGGGACCAGGGGAATGCTGGGAATGCTGGGACTAGGCGGTCAGTATACACATCTACTGGAGGCCTGAAATGCCTCTACACTAATGCCCGTAGCATGGGGAACAAGCAGGAGGAACTCGCCCTCCTGCTGGCTGACACCAGCCCGGACATTGTGGGGATTATGGAAACATGGTGGGACTCCAAGCATGATTGGGCGGTGAATGTCAAGGGCTATAGGCTGTACAGGAGGGACAGGATAGGAAAGAGAGGGGGGGCACTCTATATCAAGGAGGAATACACATCCTCGCTAATTAGTAAAGAGTCAGGGGAGAAGCACTCTGAAGTGCTTTGTGTTAGGGTTCAAGGCAAAAGAGGGGAAAGGGACCTAATGGTGGGAGTTTACTATAGACTACCCAACCAAGGAGAGGAGCTTGACCAGGAATTCTTGGGTCAGCTCACCGAGGTAGCGAAGGCTAAGGATGTGGTAGTCATGGGAACCTGAACTTCCCAGACATCTGCTGGGAGGAGCAATCAGCCAGGTCTGAGTGCTCCCGTAGGTTCTTAGACAGAGTCCAGGACCTTCATCTAACCCAGGAGGTGCACAGCCCCACCAGGGGGGATGCCTTGTTGGACTTGGTGTTGGCCACGGGC
>NW_005842381.1:78118-125207 GCF_000455745.1 Alligator sinensis | reverse complement strand
ACTCCCCTCTTGTCAGCACGGAGGTGGAAAAGGATCTTGGAGTCATTATTGACTCCAAGATGAACATTGCTCGGCAGTGTGGGGAGGCGGCTAGGAAGGCCAACTGTACCTTGCTGTGCATCCACAGATGCATTTCAAGCAGGACCAAGGAGGTGATCCTCCCCCTCTATGCGGCACTGGTCAGGCCGCAGCTGGAGTACTGCGTCCAGTTCTGGGAGCTGCACTTTAAGAGGGATGTGGACAGCATCGAGAGGGTCCAGAGGAGGGCCACTCACATGATCAAGGGACAGCAGGGAAGGTCCTATGAGGAAAGGTTACGGGACCTGAACCTGTTCAGCCTCCAGAAGAGAAGGCTGAGGGGGGATCTTGTGGCCTGCTATAAACTAGTCAGGGGGGATCAACAGGCACTGGGGGAGTCCCTGTTCCCCCAGGCGCCGCCAGGAGTGACCAGGAATAACGGTCACAAGCTGGCGGAGGGAAGGTTTAAGTTGGACATCAGGAGGCGCTACTTCACGGTCAGGGCGGCTAGGGTCTGGAACCAGCTTCCAAGTGAGGTGGTGCAGGCTCCCACCCTGGGGGGTAAGAGGAGGTTAGATGACCATCTTGCTGGGGTCGTTTGACCCCCAGTACTCTTTCCTGCCATGGCAGGGGGGCGGGCTAGATGATCTGCCCAGGGCCCTTCCGACCCTAGAAACTATGAAACTATGAGATAGCAAACAAGTAGCTCCTTGTTTGTTTGTTTTGGGTTTTTTTTTCCGTTAATGCAGCTAAGACTCAGATTTGAAAAAATAAAATAATAAGAAAGATCATTAAACCATTATTAAAATGCAGACTAGAAGTTCAGTTTCAGGTTCAGAATTAATATTCTTTCATGATCCACATCCTCCCTATGAATTAAATATTGTATTGGGGCATATGCACTAAAGAAGATAATGCACTATGTAGGAGACCTCTACAGTAGCTATGATTGGGCATAATGAAATGGGATCCAAATTCAATTTCAAATCCCTTCCCCTCAGTTGTTTTCATTGTTTCCTTAATAATTCAACATCCCCCCCCCTTTCAAAAAATCCTGGGTTTTCTAGTTCTGCTTCTTTAAGGAAGATTTTCAATCAACTTGTGCGACATGTCTAAAAGGGGTAAACATTATGTTCAGCTGATATTTTCTTATAGATGAAACAAGAGAATAAGATTCAATAATTAATTCAATATATTACTGAAATTTACAATCACCATTAATATCACTATTTACTATGTATTAGTATTAAAACTTCCATACCATAGTATTTCCTTTTATAGAGATTATACAGAAACTACAGATGTTCAGATATTGTGAATAAACGAATGATAGGAAATGTTGACTTCTTTAATTGTTATCACTGAAATTTCATTAGAGTGAATAGAAGATGACCTTGATTATAAGATGAGTCCCCAGTAATTTGATTCTATAAATGGAAATTTTATAAATTTGTTATAATTTTCAAGGATAAAATAAAATTATTGGAGATCTGCCTTGAATTTGTCCCTCTCCAACTGCTACAGCAGGGAAAATAAATCCGGGGGGGGGGGGGGGAAAGTGGGGGGGGGGGGGGGGGGGTGGAGAAAGGGTCAGGTAATCCACTTGCTCTTTCCCCACGCAACTTTTCCCCTGCAGCTCCTTCCCCCTGCCTTACTGTCAGACCTGCTATCCCTGGAGACATGGAAGTGAGAAGCAAATTTAAAAACACTGATGTGAAATAAACATCTCTGCAGTAACTTGCATATACAGAAGTTACTACAGGTATCCATAGACTAAGTTCATATAGAACTGATGATTACCTCTTTTGAAACTTCTGCAAGTTTTAGCACAGGAACTCCATCAACAGACTTTAAATAGCAGCACTCCTGTTCTGTACTTGTATAAGGTACAAACTACATATGACATTAATCCAAAGCCAAAACACCCATTATTTACTGTATAGTTCATTGGGCTGGGCCCCAGCAGACAACAGCGTTTCAAGCCATGATGACCCCACAGCTCATCTATGTGTGTACTCCAGATTAGCTTCCCACTCATGTTCTTGTCATGAGTTCTGGGAACCTCAACGTAGATGAAGCACAGGGCAACCTGGTCCGGCTCCACCTCGTGGAGGGTTGGGCTGGACACTAATCATATGCGACAGGTAGAGAGGGGGCAAGAGAGGAATTCTGGGTAAGCTTTTTGGGGCCCCATTTGGTGATGTTTGCCAGACATTTAAGACTGGTTAAAAACAGGACTCCTTGGAAATGGGAAAGAAAGGTGCAGCCCAGCTCTGTGCAGTGAAGAGGAAGTAAAAGCATCTTCAATGTAGCTCAGTGGCTCACCGTCTTCAGTGGCTCACCATGACTGAAAGTGAGCACTGAGGGGGTATTGAGTACAATGGGCACTACCATGTATCTTATTGAGATGGGTTAGACTAACCTATCTGTAATAGGGAGCCAGAGGGCTCCTGCTACTTAGACAGGAGTGGACAAAATTGTGGCTGGATTCCATTCCCCAGCAGCCCCTGCCCACATTACTGTGGCTGAATTCCATGAAGACCCCAGCAGCGGCAGGGCCATGACAGCACAGGGCCAGGGTTTCCATGCAGACTGGCTGCAGCACCACTGGCTGGGAACTTGCAGTGGTGACAGAACTGGACAGAGCTGGGGCAGAGCTGAGATCCACTGCCGGCAAGCCCTGGGCAGGGGTTTGCAGGCAACAGATCACGGCTCTGCCCTAGCTCCAGGCCACTCTGTCACCACTGCAGGATCCTGGCAGCTCGCTCACACACACACACACACACACACACACACACACACACACACACACACAGGTCATTTAAAAACAATTTAGTTTTGGATCATATCTATGTTAGCTCAGTGTCAAGAAACTTATTCAGAAATTCAATAAAGCCATTTAGAAGACTTTAAATAAAAGCATTAACCAACTTTTTACTATACAAGTATGATTAAATTAACTAAGTATAAGCATGGCATGATCTTCTCAGAGTTGAAATTCTGAGGCCTGGCACAGTAATAGAAATAAGTTGGCATTTTTAAAGCCAAGTAGAGGATTTAAACACACAATTCCCATTAATTTTAATGTGATCTCAGTGGCTAAACCTTTAGAATTTCAATTTCTAAAACCCCAATGGTACTTGAAAGTACATATTGCAAAGCTTTGTTGCTCCTGTACTGGGGTTAGTAAAAGTACAGTTATATGAAACTGATTGTAACTTTTCCCCTTAATTAGGGAAGTTTTCCACTGGTGTAATTAATTTTCTATGCATCCAGAGTGAGAGTGTAGGATTAGACCTTTAGTCGTAAGCTATTCATTATAAAAATATAATTACATTTCTTTACAATGTTTCATGGTATTTTAATCAAAACAGCTACATTTTACAGCGATATAAACATCTGTCTTCAATTAATATATTATTAAAGTTAGGCATAGTAAGAAACACAAATAATGTAATTTCTTCTGCTTGTTAAAATGTTTACTGAGAAGCCTAATATTTAGGCAAACTAAAATCATATAAATCCATAACATTTCCTGAAAACAAACATAATCCTCACCTAAATACTTGTATAATAATCCCACAAGTGTTCAAAGAAAACTTGAAGCTTTCAGGGGGAATTTTGAAATACAAGAAGCATAAGTAAAACAGAGTACAAATGCACAAACATATAGTATTAAATGTGTTTGTTAATTTAATAGAACAAAATTATATTTTCCTGAGGAAAGAGACATTAGTGTGTCACCATATTAGAATCAACTACATTTTAATGCTATTTGAATACACATAAGCATAACTATTCATTCATTCATTTAATGGAATCCTGGTATAAATCAAATCTCTCAAAAATACAGTGCATGAAATACATTTCTATGCGGTTGCCACTCACTGTTTATATTCTGAACTTTTCTGCTTCCCTTCAAATTACATGATTGATTAAATCTTAATATAGACCATTACAGTCCAATGCATTCATTTTAAAAACAATACATCTTAAATTTAGAAATGCAGAAAAAAGTGTCCGAGTGGAAATTTATTATTTTTTTTGGCTTGTAAGTGAAAAGATTTTTCACTAATTTCTACTCAATAGAGTTCAATAGAGAAAATGAAATTGTGTACAATGGTACACACGATTTCATTTTCTCGCTCAAATTTGTTGTTCAAGCAGAAAATATTTATATTAATGAGTACATAGCTTTTTTTAATGATAGCTGTAAAACAAAATAACACTATCTGCATTTCCTAGTAATCGGTAATATCCAGCTTGCAACTTGGCTTCTACAAAAATGGGGTTAAAAAAAATGTTTCAAGCAGCTCAATTCCATTTTTAAAAAACTGTAGTTCAAAATCTGTTTTAATATGCTAAAAAGCTATTGGATTATTTCATGTATATTGATCTTTGCTTAAAAAATTTATGCTGCTATCACAAATGCATGGCTTCAATCTATATAAAAGGTGTTTCTATTTAAATTATATTATTGCTATAATTTATTATTTGTATTACAGTAGTGCCTGGGAATTCTAGCCATGGATCAGGGCTTCACTGCACCAGACAATGTAAAATAAATACCCAGGAACAGTCTCTAACTGCTATTATTATTTAATTGCTGTCATCCCTACTACATAGCAGATATATACAATTTAGGGAAAGCCCCTACTTTTCTTACAATCTAAGTCACGTCAAATATGTAGTCCCAAGGCATGTTCTTGATGCATGTGTGGCTAATATGGGATATTCAAACTGTGCAGAAACTCTCCTTTAATTTTAAAATCTACCACTTTTATTTCTATAAAGTTAACTTCACAAAGCATATACTGGGTGCATCATATTGTCCACAGAGGCCTGAGGAGGAATGTTTTATGTTTGAAAGCTTGTCTGATTTAATCCCAGTTACATAGTTGGTCCAAAAAATCCCGGGACGTCATTCTCCCCCTGTACTCGGCCTTAGTGAGGCCGCAGCTGGAGTACTGTGTCCAGTTTTGGGCTCCACAATTCAAAAAGGATGTGGAGAAGCTTGAGAGAGTCCAGAGAAGAGCCACGCGCATGATCAGAGGTCAGGGAAGCAGACCCTACGATGACAGGCTGAGAGCCCTGGGGCTCTTTAGCCTGAAAAAGCGCAGGCTCAGGGGTGATCTGATGGCCACCTACAAGTTTATCAGGGGTGACCACCAGCATCTGGGGGAACGTTTGTTCACCAGAGCGCCCCAAGGGATGACGAGGTTGAATGGTCACAAACTACTTCAAGATCGTTTCAGGCTGGACATAAGGAAGAACTTCTTTACTGTCCGAGCCCCCAAGATCTGGAACAGCCTGCCACCGGAGGTGGTTCAAGCACCTTCATTGAACACCTTCAAGATGAAACTGGATGCTTATCTTGCTGGGATCCTATGACCCCAGCTGACTTCCTGCCCTTTGGGCGGGGGGCTGGACTCGATGATCTTCTGAGGTCCCTTCCAGCCCTGATGTCTATGAAATCTATGAAATAAAAAGTATCTTAAGAAATCCTTGAATCTTAAACCACAAACTGCAGTAATGACACATAAGTGTGAACTCCACCAGCTCCTACATCTCAACGTAATGTCAACCCTCAAAACCAAACACGTTATGTCAATGGTAGCATTAATTATCCCATTGATCCTCAAGCTTAGTGATTAAACAGAAAAGTGAATTGGAATAAAGCTCTGAAGGAATAGAAATGGGGAGTTGGGAAAACGTATGGAAAAATAAGGAGGGACTGCAGCAAGCTGGCTGGCAAATGCTTGCAGCAGACTGCACACTCCAGGCTAGAGGAGTGTGCAGGCCTGCGAGGACTACAAGCAGCTACAGGCAGTCAGAAGTGATTGCAGATTGCCTAGGGGACCTAGACTGAATGCAGGGGATAATTATCCAGCCCCAGGAAGCTAAAGGTTCCTAGGGAGAGGAGCCAGAGGGTGGATACAGAGGTAGAGGTTGCTTGGCTACTAGCAGCAGAACTGAGCCAAGCACTCTCCCAAGGTCTGGCAAAAGACCCAGGGCTACAAGGCTGGAGGCAGCAACAGCATGAGACCAGGAAAGGGAGCTCAGGTGAGAGAAATGGAAGACTATACTGTGGCACTGAGGGAGCAGCACAAAGCTGGCAGCACCTTCTGTGTCTGGACAGAGACCTCAGGACTGAATTGCCCTGTATGGATTGTGTTTATGGGTGTGTTTTGAGGACTGGTTTATGTTGATTCCTGGGTGGCAAGGGTGCTTGGGAATAAACATATGATGTGAGAGACTTAAGTTGATTGGTTGAGCTAAGTATTAACCCTGACCCCACTACAGGACTCAGAGAATTGTGAAAAGGAGGATAGGCAGAAGTAGTAGTAGTCAAATGAAGAACAGATTTCACCAGTACATATAACACCATATTATGAGCGACGTGCAGGAGCAATTATCAAGACGTCTCCAGACCAATGTTTTCAAACCCGGACACCTAAAATTATATACCAAAATCCATATCTAGGCCCTTAACCAAAGCAACCTAAACTTCAAACTTGTTCCCATTGCTACTGAGGGCCTCACCACACGTAAGGCTAGGCCTTGACAGATTACCTGCTGAATTCTACAAGACCTTTTGGCCCCTCCTCAGCCCAGACCTCCTGCTTGTCTTCCAGGAGATTCTTACAGATAGAATACTACCAGCTAGCTGCCAGGAATCAGTCATTATGCAATTACCCAAGAAAGGGGATCTCAAAAACATTAAAAACTTGCAACTAGTATTGTTTCTATGCACCAGTTACAAAATCCTGACCAAGGCCCTGGCCAATGAGCTCAAAACAGTCCTGGCCTCTGTTGCAGACGCCAAACAGAGCTACTGTGTATTGATTCTGGAAGCTACTGTGTATCCCAGACTCTGGAAGCCCCTGGTTTAGGGCCTTATTCATTTGAAACTTCTGGCTCCTGTATCACTAGCCTACTGAAGGTGAAAGGCGAGTTGTGCACCCCATTCCCAACATGTAGGTTTATTCAATAAGGCTGCCTTCTCTCTGGAATGATCTATGCTCTAATGAAATCAACGGTGTGTGATCCACATCCCTATGGCAGTGCCTGACCCTCTCATAGGCCTCAGCCCCAGCCACTGGCCACCACTTAAGGTGACAGCTAATGCAAATGTTGTGATTTTCAGGAGAAGTGAGGGTGATGTCCGGTCCCTGATCGAATGTCAGCAGGCCTACAACTGTACCACCTCAGCCTGTAGCAGCTGGGCCAAAAGTCACATTTCTGCTGGGCACCTGGGCCAATGCTCAGTTTCCAGAGGTGTGCCATCCTCCACCTGCCAATGACCATGCCTAAAAGGCTCCAGAAGCTCCTCGTGGACTTCAGGAATAGGCACCACTGGTTCCAGCAGGCTTTGCCTCCCCACAAGTGAGGGAAGTCAAGAACTAATCAAGCTGGTGAGAAGGGTGGCTGTCTTCTGCCAACAAACCCTTCAGTGTCTGCTCTCTGGTGATGAATCCCTCCCCTGGCAATGGCTGGCCTTTGCTTTCCTGTATTGAGTGGGGGATCTCAACACTGATCAGAAACTCTTCCTGTTGGATCCTGACTGCCTTGGTTGGGATGCTCTGCGGCCCATCTACTGTAGCCTAGCCCAGGCCTGGTGGGCTTACTACCAACTAAGACACCAGGGGCTCCTGCAGCAGCTCTAGACATCACAGGCATTTTTCTTGGTCCAGTCACATATCATAAAGCTGACCCATCTCTTCAATTCAGCTCAGTATGCTTGACTCTCAGCCAAACCCTGGTCAAACAGCTGGGCCCACACCATGCCCATTTTGCTTTTCAAGTCTTGACTGAAGTAAAAACTGCCTCCCTCCCACCCCGGATGTGTTTGCTGCCCTGGAAAAGCAACTTCATGTACAACAAATCCTCCCTGATGGCAGTTCACTAGACAGACTCTCTCTATAACTGCTTTTTTCTCTGCCTGTGGTCAGCAATAAGAGTGGCAGGCCTGGCACTGCTGTCCCTTCCTGTGTTCAGTAACAACAGTGGTGGGATCTGCTTTGGGAACCTGTCTTGGAATGCACTGTACATGTAGACAGTTAAAGTGTGCCATATGCCCATGTCAAGCTACTGATCACCAAGAAAACTGGGGACCTCCCATGGTGGCTGCTGCATGGGACCCTAGCCACAGGATGCACTTTTCCACATCTTACTGGACTGCTCCTGGCTGCAGCCATTCCTTGCTTCCTGCCACACCCTCTTAGGCATACTGGACTTGTACACCGAGGACTGTGTACATCTTCTCTATTCCCTACTGAGAGGCCAAGGGCAGCATGATCTCCCTGGCCAATTTCCTGTTGAATGAGGCCCAAAAAATAACTGAAATGCCACAGGAACTGGCTTGAATGACACCCTCCAACTCTTGCCTCTTGGTCTGGGCACATGCCACATTTGAATTTGGACATTTCATGCTGCAATGAAATGTGGACCAGTTTGTGCTGCACTGGGTTATTGAGGGGCACTCTATAAGGTGGAAGATGGACAGCTGGTTCTACAGTTGTGATCCCCTGAGAGATATGGTGACATGGTGTTTTTGTCGCTGACAAGGACCACATACCTTTGCACTGTCAACATTTTCCTTCAATATTTGCATAACAAAGTTTTACAAAAAGTCAAGATATGAAAGCTGTAGGCATTCAGCACTTCTGACAACTAAACTATTGAAGCTTAAAACATATTCTTTTTCTCTTTCTGCAAGGTGGATAATAAAGGTTTGAAAGTCAAAATTCAGACTCCCTCTTGCTCTCCACATTCCCTGCTCTCTAACAAATTATTCCAAATACATGGTGTAAGTAAAACATTTCTCTGAAGTATTCTAAGCCCACTTTGTACCTTAAGCAACACAAACATTCTTCATGTCATAATTGGTATGAAAATATGTAAGATGATAAATAAATGAAGCTATTTATTCACAATGGACCAAATTCAGCTAAAATGATATAGAAAAAATTGCATTTCCCTGCAAAAATGCAATTCTTTGTACTCCTGCAGATATCATTCCAGATTCCCTTCTCCTACTCTCATGCAAAATATTTTCTTAGGGGATGGGGACAGATGATCTTTTGAGGCACTTCACATCACATCACATTCTAACAAACAGCACCTTACTTTTGGAGTGCTTCTGCACTGTGCAGATTTAGAGGCCACTCCTAGCTGAAGCACTTCATAATGGCCCTGAGTTTATTTGTGGTGGTGTTCAGAAGCTAGAAGAGTAGAGAGCAGAGATCTCACTCAGTGTGCCTTTTGGGCCCAAGGATCTGGACAAGAGATGCTGATTGCTGGTCCATTGAGTTTCCTTTGGGAGCTTGCTGCTATTGAGAGCCTCCTTAGTTTCATCTCATGAAGGCTTGCCAGTAATAGAAGCAGCAGTGTCACCGAGTTCACATAATGTCTTCTTACCCTGAAGTCCTTAGCCAAGCAGTATTGAAAGGTACCGTCTCTCCTGCCCTGCCTGGGGAAGTGTCATGGGTTACCTGAACATTCTTTATGTCCTTTTCCAGTTTATCTCCTAGCTGGCAGACAACAGCATCTCAACACAGGGCACCACAACCAAGGCCTTGGAAAAGTGCATCTTTTGCTACCTGCTCTGTGACACTAACAGCAACATGCCTAAATATAATACCATATAAAATACAATGAATCACAGCCTTCATTGGACTGCCTGCAGATCACTCGCTAGTAATTCTGGGCAAGTGAGATACACAGCAGCTGGTGGGCAGGCACAGTCCTTGTCCAAGGACAAGAAAGAATGGCAGCAGAACTTTAAGATATCTCCATGAAGGTGGAATGCCATATAATACGCCAAGTGGCCCCATCACTCAAGCAGCAAGCCACCAGCATAAGGGCATCCTCTCACTGTGGAAAAGCACTCAGCCATTTTCATCTAGACAATGTCCACCTTCGACAGACTTTACATCAAGAGCAACCAAGTCAACAGTAGCAGCCATCTGGAAGTCATGTCACATTATGCATAACATGCTGTCACTACAGTTTCTCTGCTTCACCAACTTTCATGTAGTCACTACCAGATTTGTCTCTGTGAGCTTCCTGAACTGTCTTGGAGACCTTGAGGGCACACACATCACTATTCTGTGCTCACTTAGTTGAGGGAACTGGGTTTATTTAGTCTAGAGAAAAGAAGAATTTAATAGCAGCCTTCAACTACCTGAAGTGGGGTTCAAAAGAGGATGGAGCTAGACTATTCTCAATGTTGGCAGATAACAGAACAAGGAGCAATGGTCTCAAGTTGAAGCAAGGGAAGTTAGGTTAGATATTAGGAAGAATTTTCTCACTAGGAGCGTAGTAAAGCACTGGAACAGGTTACTCAGAGAGGTGGTGAAATCTCTGGCCCTGGAGGTTTTCAAGACCTGGCTAGACAAAGCTTTGGCTGGGATGATTTAGTTGGGGATGGTCCTGCTTTGAGCTGGGGGTTGCACTAGATGACTTCCTGAGGTCCCTTCCAACCCTAATTTTCTATGATTTCTATGGCCCCACATGCTGCAAAAGCACCGGAGCCGAATGCTATGGGGCTGGGTTAGGTGGGTCCCATATGCTGCCATCATGTGAGGCTGGGGACTCAGGTGGAAGTGCAGGAGCTGCACACTACAGGGCCAGGTGGAGCTGGCCCTGCACACTGCCACCACATGCAGCTGGGGACTAGGGTGGGAGTACTATGGGGCTGGGTAGGGCTGGCCCTGCACCCTGCTACCACATGTGACCAGGGACTTGGGCAGGAGCACTACTGAGCCCACATGCTGCCAAGTGCAGTCAGGGACTTGGGTGGGAGCTGCAAATTATGGGGCTGTGTGGTGCTAGCCTTGCACACTGCTGCTGGGGAATGGAGTAGGAGCATGGGGAGTTGTGCACTATGGGGTTGGGCAAGTCTAGCCCCGCTCACTGCCACCACATGCGGCTCCAGGGACTTGAACACTGCAGGGACTCCGATGACCTCCACCCCTCCATACACACACCCCACACCCTCCCACACACACATCACTCGCAACCACACTGCCAAACACACCCACACCCTCCCCACATGCTCCCATCCCCCCACTAGAACTCCCCCACACACTTCCACCCTCATCATACCCACACCCCCGAAACCCTCCCACAGCCCCATACACACTCCCACTCCCTCACCCCACCATACCCATGCACACACCCACACCCCATCATACCCCCAAACATGCCCACATCCTCCCACAGCCCCCACACACTCCCAAGCCCCCCACCATTACCCCCACACCCTCCCGCATTACCTACCCATATACTCCACTTCTCCCCCTCCCCCACACACCCCACCCACACTGCAAGCGCCCATACACACCCTGCCCCCAACCAACCCCCCACATACACCCCCTTATCTCTCACAAACACAATATACACATTTTGAGGTAGTATGTAATAGCTTCTAGATACACTACACAAACCCATATAAATCAGGAGGGACAGTGAATCTCAGGCCCCACCTCCACACACTCTGCCTCCCCCTGCAGAGAGGACTTAGGGTTTCCTGCCCTTTTTGCAAGCACCTTTTGCAGGCTAGAACTCTGCTGGCCTGCAGAGAGTTGTTTCCAAAAGGGGGAAATCCATGCTTTTTTCTGCATTTTTCCATAGGAAATGGACAACCCAGATCCCTGCATATCATTGCGTGTTCCAGATACATCTACATGACAATACATTTGGCAGAGTTAGACTGTTGACTTTAGATAATAAATTTGCACTATTTTTTGAGGGGCTTGGTCATACCTTTTTAATACATTAAAAAATAAGCAAAACCAAAAACCATTATGAAAAGGTTATACTTTTAACAGCTGTTTCAAAGCATTCTCCACTTTAGCCAGTGCACTATGCACTTGAAATCATTTTCAGAATATCTTCTTGGAAGTAGTTTGTGTGGTATATTTTATGACATACACAAAGAAACCTCAATTATTAGTGTTTGAATGGTAAGACTATTCAGTTACATATTGTCATACAAATAAGGCTATGATAGACAATTTGTAGTTAAGGTTGTGAACAACTTTCCACTATAAGCCTGAACCCACCCATAGGATGTTTTGTGCTTAGCATTTATTCTTTTCATTAATTAAACCTTTCATCTCTTGCCACACATTATTTCACTTAATTGTAATGCTCCAGTGTCATTTTTTAAAGGACAGCTTTGGGTTTGTTCTCCATTTTCTGAAATAGAGAAATAAAATACATCTTTTATTTTCTAAATCTATCCCAGATGAGCTTTACCTTTGCAGTCCCCCTGCCCCATGTTTGAGTTTTCCTTTCAGGAATTGGAGAAACACTGAGGCTAAAGTGACCGAGGATTAAAAGATTTGTGTGTGTTCTCATGCATTTCAAACATCTTTTCTTTTTTTTTTTTAAATGCTATAACAGTACAGATTTAATTGGCCAATTTTCCATTTTCTGTCTTAATTATATTTTAGTTTGATACCTATTTATAGACTTTGAAAATATAATAATATAGTGTAAAATTAAAAATAGAGAGAAGTCTTCCACAAGTCATGGAACCAAATTTCAATGCTATAATTCAAAGTAGCCTATTTTAGCAATATTTCATTAATTTAGTTTTAAGTGCTTAATTGTAGGTCATGGTACTGTTAGGATCATCAAGATGTATATTTTGTGTTGCTACTGAAAAAAACAAAACAAAACAATCCATCATTGCAAGGCACGTTTCCATCTGTACGTTATAGAGCTTATTCTTGGAGAACACAGCAATACAGTGCTTCTGTGATCTATAGTGATTTGTAATAATATGTTCAATCATGTTGTTATTCAGATATGTGAAAGATCAGAGAATAGTTAATCAATGAACAGAACGGTTTCAAGAAGCCCATTCATTTATTTGTGAAATTAAATGAGAAACCATACTGTCAGCTCCAAAATAGATGTTATAGTACATGGTATTTCAGAATAGATAGACATACAAAATAATAAATGGGACTTGAAAAAGACTAATTTTTAGACGTGGTTTAGAAGTGATGATCAGGTAACTCTGTTAGAAAAAATATGTGCAGTGCCCAGAGCTGGATGCAGTACTCCACTGGTCAGGCAGCAGCTGGAGTACTGTGCCCAGTTCTGGGTGCTGCACTTCAGGAGGGATGTGGACAGCATTGAGAGGGTCCAAAAGAGGGCCACTCACATGATCCGGGGACAGCAGGGCAGACCCTATGAAAAGAGGCTATGGGACCTTAATCTGTTAAGCCTTCAAAAGAGAAGGCTGAGGGGGGACCTGGTGGCCGTCTATAAACTTACTAGGGGGGACCAGCGGGGTTTGGGAGAGACCTTGTTCCCCCAAGCACCTCCAGGAGTAACAAGGAATAATGGCCATAAATTGCTAGAGAGTAGGTTTAGACTAGACATTAGAAGGCACTACTTCACAGTCAGGGAGGCTAGGATCTGGAACCAACTTGTAAGGGAAGTGGTGATAGCTCCTACCCTGGGGATCTTTAAGAGGAGGCTTGACGTTTACCTGGCTGGGGTCATTTGAGCCCAGTTTTCTCTCCTGCCCAGGGCAGGGGGTCAGACTAGAAGATCTACAAGGTCCCTTCCAACCCTACATCTATGAACCTGTTCCAGTGTTATACTACCCTCCTAGTGACAATTGTTTTCCTAATATCCAACCTAAACTTCCCTTGCTGCAACTTGAGACCGTTGCTTCTTGTTCCGTCACCTGCCACTACTGAAAACAGTCTAGCTCCATCCTGTATGGAACCATCCTTCAGGTAGTTGAAGGCTGCTTTTAAATCCCTTCTCAGTCTTCTCTTCTCTAGACTAAAAACTGAAGCTAGCAAAAAATAAGTCAACAAAAAGTCCTTCTTCAGGTATATACGGAGTAAAAAAATGGTGCAGGGCAGCATAGGACCCCTCCAGGACAAACTAGGGCAATTAGTAACAGATAGGGATGACAAGGATGAGCTCTTCAATGAGTTTTGTGCCTCTGTATTCCTGAACATGGATCAGGACAAATCTCCCAATTGGATCATAGATGGGACAAAAGCGAAACCAGCCCACCATTAGCTCCCACTTGATGCAGAGGGACTTGGAAGGAATGGATGTGTTCAAGTCAGCAAGCCCAGATAATCTTTGTCCAAGGGTGCTGAAGGAATTGGCCAGTGTATAGCAGAGCCACTGGCATGGCTGTTTGAGCACTCATGGTGCTCAGGTCAGGCCCCAAGGACTGGAAAAGGGCCATTGTGGTCCTCATTTTTAAGAAGGGGAGGAAGGAGGATCTGGTTAGTCTCACCTCTATCCTTTGAAAATAATTATTAGGGATCACACTTGTGGGACCAGTGGGTAAAAACAATGCTGAAGGGCAACCATCATGGATTCATAGCAGGTAGATCTGGTCTGACTAACCTTGGGAAGGGTGGAAGCAGGGGGATGTGGAAGAGGGATATCCACTGTTCCCCTGCCAGAATGCCATCCACCAGCCAGTCTCCTTCTCCACCACATGTGCTGCCAATGTGGGGTAAGGGTATGGCTTCCATGGTGAGGTCCAGGGCACCAGAACCCACCATCAGGCAGGTAGTGCTCAGGCCTTGGTGACTGCCTATATTGCTGAGGATGTGAAGCCACTGTTGTTCGATCCCTTAGCCTTCTGGGCAAGCCACAAGCCAGATGTGGCTAGATCTGGTCATGGTTGCCTGGGAACACCTGTCCTGTCCACCGCCCAGTGTTCCAAGTGAGAGGGTGTTCAGCATTGCTGGTGATGTAGTGACATCCCACCACATCTCCTTGGATTCTGGTTTGGTGAGCAGCTAGTGCTCTTCAAGGTGAACCTCTTGCTGCTGGGGTTCCTCATGCCCCAGGTGCAGACGGAGTGCGTGCCACTCTCCTCACTCTGTCCACACCTATTCCCTTTATTCCTTTTTTTTTTTTAAACCATGTAATGCCCTGGTCTTGGAGCTGGAGGCAGCACTCTGCATCACTAGCCAGCAGGCAAAGACCATGACTCTACTGAGCTCCCATGCCAGGACAAATGTGGAGGTATGAGCAGGGGTTCAGGGAAAGGAGGCGGGTCCAGGTGTTGGGCATGACCACTAAAACAGCACTCTGCCAGAGTCAGGAGGCCTGGTGGGACTGCCGGCAGTGTGGCAGTCCCAGAAAATGCCAGGACTGAGTATCTTCCTGGTGAAAAGCAGGTAGGAGGCACCATAACCTCTAGCCACTACATACACACAGTGCTGCCTGGCAAAGACCCATCATGTCTTTAGGAGGCCTCATCCCTGTCACAAAATGCTTAGACAGGAGTTGAGGTAGATGTCATGTACTTGGATTTTAAGAAGGCCTTTGATATGGTATCTCATGTTATTCTCATAAATAAACTGAGCAGTTGTGAAACAGATGATTACACAGTCAGGTGGGTGGCAAATTGGCTTAGGGGTCAAACCTTAGTGGTGGTGGACAGGTTGGTATCGACCTGGAAAAATGCGGGCAGTGGAGTTCCACAAGGCTCAGTTCTTGGATCTGTGCTGTTCAATGTCTTCATCAGTGACTTGCTTCAGGGCGTGGAGTGCACTCTGTCCATGTTTGCAGATGATACAGAATTATGGGGTAAAGTTAACACACTATTGGGTAGGGGAATTAATCCAGGAAGATCTGGACAGGTTAGATAAGTGGGCTGAACAGAATAGGATGCAGTTTAACATGGACAAGTGTAAAGTGCTACACCTAGGGAGAAGGAATCACTAACACTTACAGGCTGGGGGAGAAACTTCTCAGCAGCACAGCAGTGGAAAGGGATCTTGGAGTCATTGTTGACACCAAGATGAATATGAGTCATCAATGTGATGAAGTGAACCACAATTTATCATGCATTAGCTGGTGCATGACAAACGGGTCCAGGGAGGTGATACTTCCTTGTATGTAGCATCGGTCAGGCCACAGTTGAAATACTGCATACAGTTTTGGGTGCTGTACTTCTAGAGGGATGTGGACAACCTTGAGAGGGTTCAGAGGAGGGCCACTCATATGGTTAGGGGCCTGCAGGTAAAGCCCTATGAGGAGAAATCGAGGGACCTGGATCTCTTCAGCCTTCACAAGAGAAGGCTGAGAGATGGTCTTTTGGGTGCCTACAAATTCATCGGTGGTGGGGGCAGGAAGGAATAGGAGATGCTCTGTTTACCAGGGCACTCCTTGGAACAACAGCCAAAACTGACAGAGAGCACATTTAGGTTAGACATCAGGAAGAACTTCTTTACAGTAAGGGCTGCCAGAATCTGGAATGGGATTCCAAGGTAGGTGATGCTCTCCCCTACCTTGGGGGTCTTTAAGAGGAGGCTAGACATGCACCTGGCTGGGGTCATCTAACCCCAGCACTCTACCCAGGGCAGGAGGTCAGATTGATGATCTCCTGAGGTCCCTTCCAACCCAAACATCTATGAATCTATGAAATAAGCCCAGTCCCCTCAGCCTCTCCTCAGAATTCATGTGCCCCAGTCCCCTTGCCATTTTCCATTCCCCACACTGCACTCTGTCCAATTTGTCCACATCCTTTCTACAGGGGGTGTGGGTCCAAAATTGAACACAGTACTCCAGATCTGGCCTCAGTGTTGAATAGAGGGGAATAATCACTTCCCTTGATCTGCTGGCAACACTCCTAGCAGTGCCGCCTAGTATGCCATTAGTCTTCTTGGCAACAACAGTATACTGTTGGCTCATATTTGGTTTGTTATTCACTGTAACATCCAGGTCCTTTTCTGCAGAGCTGCTGCTTTGTCAGTCAGTCCCAAGCCTACAAAAGTACATGAAATTGCCCCATCCTAAGTGCAAGACTTTTCACTTGACCTTGTTGAACCTCATGAAATATCTATTGGCTCTGTCCTCCAATTTGTACAGGTCTCTCTGAAACCTAACCACACCCTCCAGCATATCTACTACTCCCTCCAACTTGGTGTCATCTGCATATTTATTGAACGTATGCTCCATCCAATCTTTCAGGTCATTGATGAAGATATTGAACAAAACCGCCCCAGGACCAACCCCTAGGGCACTCCCCTTGATACCAGCTGCCATCTAGACATCAAGCCATTGACTACTACGCTCTGAGCCTGATGGTTCAGCTAGCTGTCTATCTACCTTACAGCCCATTCATCCAATTTGTACTTCCTTAGCTTCCTTGTGAGAATGTTGTGGAAGACAATATCAAGATCATTGTTAAAGTCAATGTATATCATGTCCACTGCTCTCCCTATGTCCACAGAGCCAGTCTCCTTATCATAAAAGGAAATCAGGTTATTCAGCCATGACTTGCCCTTGGTGAATCCATGCTGACAGTTCCTAGTCACCTTCTTCTTCTTCAACTGCTTAGAAATTGATTCCTAGGGGACTTTCTCCATCATTTTTCCAGGGACGGAGGTGAGGCTTACCGGTCTGTAGTTCCTTGGGTCCTCCTTTCGCCCTTTCTTAAAAATGGGCTCTATATTTGCTCTTTTCCAGTTGTCTGGTGCCTCTTTCAATTGCTATGAGTTTTCAAAGATAATGGCCAGTTGCTCTGCAGTCACATCAGCCAACTCCCTCAGCAAACTCAGGTGCATTGTGTTCAGCCCCATTAACATATATTTGCCCAGTTTTTCTAAATAGTCCCTAACCTGTTCTTTGCCACAGTTGGCTGCTCACCTCCTCCTCAAAATGTACTGTCAGGTGCAGTAGTCTGGGAGCTGACCTTGCCTGTTAAGACTGAAGTGAAAAAGGCATTGAATACTTTAGTATTTCCTGCATCCTCTGTCATTAGGTTGCCTCCCCCTTTCAGCTAGGGACCCACAATTTCTCTGATCTTCCTCTTGCTACTGACATATGTGGAAATAAGTTTAACTAGGTCTTTTACTTGACTCAGAAAAGAGAGAAAGAGAAGAGAAAAAGATGCTGATGCTGATGCTATGTGTTTTAAAATGTTCTAAGTTAAGGAAAAACCTTCATGCCTTGTTTTGTCTATGTGCAGATGTTAACCTCCTCCTTTCCAGGAACCCCCAAAAACCCCAAAACTGATAGCTGTTCCCAAAACAATGTGTTTGCTGAAAAAGTAAACTGCTTACGTGTGACAAACGAATGATCAACTTCTTTCTGTTTCTTTCAAGGTTGCTTTGTCTGAACCCTGCATCTTTTCTCGCTGTCTAAGGTATAAATACGCTTGTAAACTTGTAAAGGTCAGAGATCCTTTGAGAACCCTCCTTGTGATCACTTGTATAGCTTTAAATAAACCAAGATGGCTCTGTCAATTCTGATACAACCACAACGCAAAGTTTGATTTCTTCCACACATACTTGTAAAAACCCCTAGTTGTTTTCCCACATTTCCACTTATAAGCTTCCTCTTTGTGATTTAGTTTAATGAAGAGTTAGTTCCCTGCTAAGCCAAGCTGTTCATGTGCCATTCTTAACTAGTCTTTGTGTACATCAGGATGGTTTGTTTCTGCAAGCTCAGTAAGGTTTCCTGGATTCCTCTCTCCCTCAGACTGGCTTCCTCAGCGATCCTTCTCATGAGTTCCCTGAATGAGTTCATGTCTGCTTTTCTGAAGTCCAGGGTCCCTACTCCGCTGTTCTCATTCCTTCCTTTTCTCAGCATCCTGAACTCAATCATTTCATGGTTGCTGCTGTCCGGGTTGCCATCCACTACTACATTCCCTACCAATTCTTCCCTATTTGCGAGCAGCAGGTCAAGAATATGCCCCCTCATTGGCTGCTCCAGCACTTGCACCAGGAAGTTGTCCCCCCTGCCCTCCAAAAACTTCCTAGACTGCCTGTGTACTGCTGTATTGCCCTCAAAGCTGATGTCAGGGATGGTTGAAGTCCTTCATGGGAACCAGGGCCTGTGATTGAGAAACTTCTACCAGTTGTTTGAAGAAAGCATCATCAACCACATTCTCCTGGCCTAGTGGTCTATAACAGACCCCCACTACTACATCACCCATTTTGCTCTCCCTCCTGACACCAACTGACACTACTAGGGGCATTTCTAGTACTGATAAGGTAGAGGCAGGTGTAGTACTAAGTGTTGTATTTGGTAGTACAGGGATGTGTTCCTTTTTTTCCTGTATTGCCAAGCACAGCTTAAAATATTAATCCTATATTCCAAAATGCCAACCCCCCCCCACACCCTCCTGCCGAAATTTTTCATTTAGTGCTTTCAAATAAGGCAGACCCTCATAAAAATGTAAGCCACTCAATAAGGAAATTTCAGATCAATGAAGAAGTGCAAAAAAATCAGTTCTTTTATCATGGAAGACTGTCATTCTCAACTGCAATGGATTGCTGAAGAAAGACTGTAGCAGGAGGCTTGGGCAAGGCTGAAGAGCATGGGTCACAGCTAAATGGTCATGAGAGCAAGGAGGGTAAGGGACCCATAGCCCACAAGGGACAAGAGACAGAGTCAGGGACCCGAAGCCCATGAGGGGTGACCAGGGTCAGGAAGCCTGGAGGTCTCAACTGGCTAAGAGTGGGGCCAGGGCCTAGAGAAAGTGATAGCCACAGCTGGAGACTGGCAGAGTCAGCATCAGGGACCCAGGGAGTAGCCAAAATGGGCAGAGTTCCCAGTTTTGGGCAAAGGGAGGCAGCTAGAGAGTTAATTGTGACATCTGTGAGACACAGACATGGTGTAAAGGATGGCTGGAGCCATGTTATAAGTCCTTAAGGCACTAAGTAGATACAGTGGAATATCAACATGGAATGTTGATCCCTGGGGCAGCCTCCATTTCCAAAAGTCTGAGAACAACAAGGCATGGCAGGAAAGGTGAAGGGGAGCAAGCCAGTGAAATATGAGACAAAGCAGGAGCTAAGTAGCCACTAGGGGGTGTCCTGGCCACCCTTTGGACAAGCCTTTATTACACCTACCCCCTAGGGAACATAGGAAGACTATTGTTAGGAGTACCAAATAAATCTGCACTATTTGGATTTATTTCAAAAGAGGAAAATAAAAGAGAAAAACAACAAAAGTGACTATAAAGCATAGAAAATGGTAGTCAGTTCACTGATTTGTGTCTCTATAACGTATAAGTAATGTCATGTCACTCATCTGCCTCTCGTTGACAAAAGCAAGCAACCAGTTTAATGAGAACTCCTTTCCACTTCAACGTCTTTGGTTATAGCACTTGTAATTTCATTGTATTGGCTGTATTATTATTATATATATTATCTTTAGAGACTATCTGAGTAAGCCAGGCTTGCAGTTTTAATGTAGAAGAAACAGAATAAAAGCAATTTATTCCTTTAGTTTTGGAACAAAACTTTAATCCTGAAAATATTAGACAGAAGGCAAAATAATTGAGACCCATTCCTACCTTCCTTGCCTTTAAGGTCCAGAGATTAGTCTGAGGACCCATGGCAAATTGGTTTTAAAGTCAAGAAAAGGCTATCCCCAAGGATATGTATGAACAGATACAATCATCTAATATATGTTCTGCATGGAAAATATTGCATAATTTAAAATAATTTCAAAGAGCCATGTTCCTTTTGCCTGAGCACCAAATGCTGGCTGTTATTTTCATGCATGAAAATAGCTAGAATGGTAGTGTGTTGGTCACCAGTTGAAAGATGAATTTTTATAACACTGATACAGGGCGCTGGCCTCAGTAGCTGTTAATTAACGTCTTGGCATTAAACTACTGGCTGTTCTTTTTTTCGTTTTTCTTTTTAATTGATATGGTGCATTTTGATGCTATTTCTACAATGATTTCTGCTGTATCTTAAGTAGTTAGCCAAGGAATTGGAAACAACAGTTTATGATTGCAAAGCTAGAGGCTTGCTCTAGAAAGTTCATTTTTACTGTTTGACAGAACTGAGAAGATTAGTTCCAGCTGAACTAAAAATCTGACAGAGTATTAAGAAGGTATTTTTAAAGGTAGCTACTTCAAGGAAGTATGGTCGATTCAACTTGCCTGCCAAAAAGTTCTGGTTGGTGCATATTTGTGAATCAACTGCTCTGTATAATAGAGAAAAATTATACAGAGCAGTTATTCAGCTCTCCATCACTACAATATGTAAAATTTTAACAGCAAGCACTACCACTTGAGTTTGTGTGGATTCTTCTTCTGATTTACAAGTAGCTTTCTTATCCCTGTAGATATGAATGGACAAAAGTTAGTAAATCATGTCATTACACTCCCCTGTCGTGCAGTGCTTGAGCATTCCTTTTGAATTCTTGCCCTTAAGTGCACAAATATACTGGGGGCATGGGGTGTACAAGCACAAATGCATCTTTGAGAGTTTTATGATGTAAGACTGCTTGTCATGATTGCTTGTACCCTGTGCACATCCCTTGGGAGAAAGTCCATCTTGGGGAATGGTATCCTTACAGCTAGAATATCTGCTGCTCAGTAGGCAAGTGCAGCTTTTTTGTGATAAATATAAAAATGTTCCCACAGCTTACTACTTCACCACCTTTTCCATCTTCTATTTGTGTATTTTCCTCAATTGCAGTGCACAATGAGAAGGAGACCTCACGGAAATTACCACTAGATATAAAATAAGTACATGCAGGACGTAAACTTTGAAGCATACTAACTGCATTTAAAGTGCTCAAAAAAGTGAAGATACAGACATACAGTAAAAGCCACGTTATCCGGCACCTTACAAACCAGCATGCTCTACTATCTGGCATGCCAGCTGATGCAGCAAAAGCAAAACCAGAAGTGCCCACCAGGGCACTTTCAGTTTCGCAGAGCCTCCACAGCCAGGGCAAAGCAGCCTGTGCTGCTGAGCACCCATGGCCGGGGGCATAGCAGCCTCTCCTTAGTGTGCCCAGGGCCCCCCTCCCTGTCCCCTGGCACAGTGACACGGCAGGAGGGGCAGCGGTGCACCAGATGCGGCAGCGGCCTGAACAGGCAAAGATGCCTGTTCGATCCTCTCAGGTAACCAACATATTTGGTTATCCAGCACCCCCCATTCCCCATGGGTGCCGGATAACAAAGCTTTTGCTGTACATGGCCAATGAAGCACTTCAATCCAGCTGTTCTGCCACAAAAATTATCCCAGAAAAAAAACAGACCATGCTACTTTGCACCCTCCAGCACAGCACAGCACAGCACAGCACAGCACAGCAGGCACTTGGCTAGTCTTTCAGCAACTCTCCCCCTCCTCCCACATTGCTCTGAGGAGTCACCTCTGTGGTTCATGCTAGTTTCCACTATTCTGAGCTCCCAGGACTTGCCTGGCATATGACCTTATTTACATTCTGGTTTAAAAGCATACTGTACCCTATATGCGTGGACCCACTCCCTGAGTTCTTAGTTTTTCCTGTGTCAGAGCAATGTCAGACCCTTTGAAGTATCTTGATAGTGGCCTGCACCATCATTTCATAGCTATAGTCTTCTGTTGGGATTCCTAAAGGTCAGGGGTGGGCAACTATTTTGGCTGGAGGGCCACTTAACGTGTTCTGGTGAGCTGTTGTGGGCCACAAGGGAATTCCCACCCCTTGAAAATAAAATAATCTTTTGCTTTCCACAGCTCCAGAAGGACAGACTAACCTAGAGAGAAACCATTAAAAAAATAAAATCTCCAGGCTTTCCTCCTGACAATATGCACAATTATAGGCCATAAACCAAGTTTTGTTGAAATTGAAAATTTCAGGCAGAAAAAATTCTACATTTAATTTAGCTCCACATTCTGAATATTCTGCTTTGACTATTATTCATTTGCACATTGAATTCAGTTAAAACTCTAGTTTGAGTTTACCTGCAGCTGTGCAAAATTTTGACTATGTTGTGGGATCTGACTCAACACTTCAGCTGAGATCCCTACTTGGCACAAAATCCACTAGAGCTGAAATACAAATACTTTTAGGAGTCTTTATAAAATACTAATGAGTCTCATTTAAAAGTCAGAATGTGACAAGCACAGATACTGATACAAAAATGGTAAAAAAAAATATTCCACACCTGAACATTAAACAACCATTGACAGAGAAGAGGAGAAAGTATAGCAAAGGATAGATAAAGACTATTTTTTTTCCTAGAATGAGAAGATAAGTAGCACACACATTATCTGATAACTAAAAATACTTTCTCAAAAATCCTCAAGAAAACTAGTAGAAAAAGGAATCATACTTATAAATTCCAAGCACTGCTTAAGCTAGGAATGACAATCTTAAATTTACCCAAGGCAACTTAAAACTCATTTCTGGTTACAAAGAAATAATATTTCTTATCCACAAACCATAAAAAAACCTACCACTCCAGCTGAGATATGTATAAAAAAAAAAGAAATAAATATCTTTCTTGCAACATGTCTTGTTTCTTGCAGCATGCCATGTATTATTAATGTACAAACCCTATTCGTGTTTAGTCTCAGCTACAAAACTTGCAAACGTTACATTAAAAAGAAGCTTCTATTAAAAAGCAAGCAACTATGTTAATGTAATATAAAGGAAAACATGTTTAATGAATAAAACCAATGAAATCCAGACATCTAAGGTTAAGGTTCTCATGGTTCATGCCTATAAGAACTGGGCATACCATTTACTGATCATGTGAAACAAAAAAATTGGGGTATACTCCGTATTTTAAATAAGTGAGATCTATTTTATTTAAATAGTTCATACATGGCCGTGGTCATGTTAAAATGTATGGTTCGTGGTAAAGTATCATCGGATATTTAAAATTATGCTTTTGAAAATTAGCTTTTTAAATTAAATTTGCATTTATGTAAATAGTACTTTGCATTGGAGAATATGTGTTTAAAATTAAGTTTATATTAAATTATGTGGTCAAGAACGACTTTTTTCCCCTCCAGTAAAATGTTTTATTCATATATCCTATGTCACATTTGGTGTGAAACTTTATCTGAACTCAAAATTTCCTACAGTAGGAACAGAAACATTAGTCTAGGAGTCTGATGAAAAATCTCTCATAGTATATCACAATAAAGACAACAGAATATAAACTCTAGCATGCCATGTTCTAGAAATCATGACTCAGCTTAAAGTTATCATCATTAATTACAATCCAAACCAATAATGTTCTTCTTCATTACATTAAAGTGCGTCAAGTACTGTTAAAATATTAGGTTTGGCAGAATTCAATTTTTACTTTTTTAATAATTTTGCTGGATAATATCCAGTTTATTTTTAAGCATTTATTTCAATTATTATTTTTTTTAATCGCTTAAAATGTTCAGGATTGCACAAAATTAAGGGTTTGGGTTAAACCGTTAATGACAGTATACTGTTGAAAGCTTTATAAAATCATATCAAAGTATAAAAAGTAAATATACATAAATCAATACATCATACCTGCTTTAAATTATTCTGTTAATTTGATAGTACACATTCATAAAAAAAGTGAAAAAAAAATTAAAACATTAAAAACCTTGGATTTTTTTGTTAGTTACTGGTATGCATAATTTGCTGATCCAGCAGACTAATTCAGATGTCAAAAGCTCCCCAAATCTGAGTTTATATCTTTAGTGTAGTACAAACCATTGAGCTGTCCAAGTCAGTCTTCAGAGAGGCACATGCAGTGTTTGTCTTGAACTTTTCTGAACAAATTGAATGATCTCTCCACAGACACTGATGTTACTGGCCCTGCGAGTGCACATAATGCCACACTGGACATGACAGGGTGTAACTGGGTCTCCTTTTTTCAGTAATCAAATGCTGTTATGTTGCTATCACAGGGTATTTCACGTGCCATGTACAAATCAGTCATGCTTGAACTCATCTACCTTGCAAGGGAAAATACATAAAATAGTTTTGTAGCCGCTGTAATTGTGTGACATCTGAGCCTTGCTAAATGGGTCAAACACTACAGTTGGCAAAGCCAGATTCCGATCCACAGAGTCCGTCTGGTACATTGCAGAATATGGTTGCCTTCAGTTTACTTTGAAATTCTAAGCAAAAACTTGCACTGCAGATGAAAGAGGCTGCCTTCTAGAGCCTACTGTCTTAAGTTCCACTTCCTTCAAAGCATTTTTTACAACAGCAGCAACTTGTAGATCTCAGTTAAGCAGAATATCAATGCAGCATATCAGGGGTACATTTGTTTCCATTTGCAGGTAAACAGTGTGGATTTTCCCTGTCCCCCATTACAAATTCCATCAGCCATCCTTTTTCTTATGGCCCCTTTCTATACATTTCTATTATTAACAATGGGAATATTTTTTCATCACTGTTAGATCAAATCAACATTCATCAGTATTTACTGATAAAAATCAAATCCTGCCAAGCCAAAATATAACATAACAGACAAACCTACAAAACGGTGCAGGGAAATACTATTAAACTATTTCATTGAGTTCCCACTTCTTCAGACACACATCAATTTTATGCAAATCCAAAAAATATCAGGCTATTTCATTCATTCCAAATGGATGACAGATATACATATTTTTGTAGCACTCAGGTAACTGGAAATCACTACAGACTTCATAAGGAAAGATTTATCAGCATAATTAAGTGAGCAGCCATAACACTGCCCAACCCTTAGCTGTGAGGCAAAAATACTTTTACTTGAAAAGTTTGTTTGGATCTCAAGCACTGTGGCCACATCTACTGCATCTATTGTATTGTACTTGCACCCTATTAACCAATAAAACACAATTACAATAAATATCACAAAACAATCTTATTTACTACTACTATGTGTTTCAGCAAGAACAGGATAAGTATGAGGGTTATTAAAAATATAATCCATAGGGCATTGCAACTAGAAGTTTGATTTAGCACATATTTTTATTATTCTCCGGCTGGAAAGCATAAAGGGAGACTGCTAAGTACCTGGTGGAGAATGTTTTTTAGTTTAATAATTTATTTTTAAAGACATGTTGCCAAAAAGTCAGAATCTGCTCTTCAGCTTCTACAGCTAGCCAATCAAGCAGCCCAACTTAATTTACTATCTCATTCTAAAAACTCTTAGCAATCTTCATCACAGCCTGCAAACAGCCCTAAAAAGACCAGCGCTAAGTTTTGTGCAATTTCAAAACACACACAAACTGTCAGCCTAATAGAAATAGTTCACAAAGGATAAGAGAAGAAAAGTTCTTTTCAAACTTCTAAAAAGCATTTACAATGATGAGTAAAAAAGTAGTTACATCAATTCTTGCCTGTCAGCTCTGCCTTCCCGTGAAAGCCAGGGTTTGTGTTCTTGATATCTTCACAATCTGTAATTTAACTGTTTAAAAATGACATTTTAAATTCTCATCTTTTCTGTTCATAGCAAAACTCAAACAATAGTTTCAGTGCAAAGGTGAAACTGAGCCAAGTTTGAAGCTGAATTCTGGAACTGGGCAGTTTGTTTTTTATTCAAAAAGCATTTTAAACACTAATGCTCCATTTGCCCATTTTATTACAAACCTTCTATGCTGGAGTAACATCAATGACTGTAATGGAATTATACTAATATGGCAGAGTGAGCAGGAAAGCAGGTCCTAAATGTTGCTCCCTATACACATACATAAATAAGACAGACTTATGTGAATGCAAGTGTTTGGGCTAACATGCTATGTTGTCCTGCAAGACACCTCTATGCCTCTACAATCCATAAACAAATAATGCTGAGATGACATAGATTGTAGTAGCCTTGCGGTATTTCAGTCTATCCATGGTAAAAGCACAGGATTATCAAAAATATTTTGAAAGGGACCTGGGGGGTCATAACGGACCAAAAATGAATATGACCCACCAGTGTACTGCTACAACTAGCAGAGCAAACAATACACTGGCATGCATCAACTGATGCATCTCAAGCAAAACTAAGGAAGTTATTCTCCCACTCTACTTGGCATTGGTGAGGCCACAGCTGGAGTACTGTGTCCAGTTCTGGGCACCACACTTTAAGAAGGATGTGGAGAAGCTTGTGTGTCCAGAAAAGAGCCACTCGTCAGATTAAAGGGCTGAAGAGGAAGACATATGAGGAAAGGCTGACAGATATGGGACTGTTCAGCCTAGACTTTGGGGTGGATTTGGTGGCAGCTTACAGATATACCGGGGAGAGCACCAGGGGCTAGGCAAACAACTATTCGCCAAAGCACCCCAGGGGAAAACTCCTAGAATGTTTCAGACTGGATATAAAGAAAAACTTAGCTGCATTTTGTGTGACCAGATTCTGGAATAGACTCCTGGGGGGGTGCAGGCACCTAGCCTAAAGATCTTCAAAAGGAGACTGGATGCACACCTTGCTGGGGTTATTTGACCCTAGCAGTCTTTCCTGCCCAGAGCAGGGGGGTTGGATGCAATGATCCCACGAGGACCCTTCCAGCCCTAAGCTTCTGTGAATCAGTTCTCACTTTACCTTAGGCTATCTACAAATACTCATTTCTAGCAGCAGAATATTTCCACTGCTAGAAATGATTCCAGGAGAGGGAGAAGTAGAGGCTGCAACTGGCCTTTCTCCACTGATCCTTGCATCCTCCTAAAATTGGGGTGATCCCGTTCTGGGGAAAGCATGGACTGCATGAGACCTCCCGTTCCCAAGGATACTAATGCAGCAAGACAAAGCCCGCAGCCCACTTCTCACTATGGACTGGTGTGAAAAACAGACAGATGGTTTGCAGCACTGCTCCTTTTGCTCAGTGCCGAGTGTGCGGGAGCCCAGCAGACAGCAGTGGGGCAAAGCCTCCTGCCTGCTTCTCAAACTGGGGGACCCTTGTGTGTGAAGGTGCTGGGGAGAAGCTAGTGGCTGCTCCTTCCCTCCCAATCTGAGGGGAGGGAACAGTTATTACAGTGCCCTCTCCAGATTGGGATGACCCTGGTCTCTGGAAGGCATGAAAGTCTTTCCCTTGGCTCTACCCCTGGTTCCCAGGGAGTGGTAAATGAGAAAGCATGCAAACCTTCATTCTCCAGGGAGACACTCTCCCAGAAGCCATTTCCACCTGGTTGAAATGGGGGTATGTTTCTCCTGTATAGCTATTTTTATTCTGAGAAAAAAGCTGAAACATCTGTATGACTATGGTTTCTACTGAGACAGTGGCGAACCTCTTGGCAGAGCCTGAACACCTGTAAGTGGCCTATTTTTGATCTCACATAAGGAGAAGAATTAAATGAAAAAAAACAAAAACAAATTGAAGTTTCTACAAAATCCAAATGACCAGTAGATTCTTCAAACTGTTCATAATGTTTAGAAGAAGTATATTACTCCAGTATTAATGCTGTGGATAAAGCATGCCAATTCCCGAATCTGGGTAGCAAGCAGTGGCCCACAGTGTCAAAAAATCACCACTTTGACTCCAGAGCATTTAAAACCTCCCCTCTGCTCTTTGCACATTTTCTCTACTACATTTTTTCTTTCAAATTATAACTCTCATGTCATCTGGCATTCAGTTATTATGAACAGTTTCATTGGTGTATTTTGTTGTTGAATCATACAACAATCCCAGTACTAATATCATCTAGTAGTAATAAATGCTTCAGACTAGTTATGCATTATATTTGCATTTATCAGTAATACCATTTGCTGTCTTTCAATTCCACAGAATGTCTGTTTGCATCTGAATTAAGATATTAACATGAGTTCCTGATTTAATCTGTATATTTTATATATCTTTCTGCCATGTCCCATATAAGCTAAACAGTCCTGTTCTTTTTAAGCTCCCTTAATGAGGAAGATGTTCAACTTTTTATTTATTTATTTATTTTTGCTGCCCATTTCAGAAACTCACCTATTTTCACTGAATTTTAAAATAAACTGAACTGAATACAACAGAGAGAATATACCAGATGTCTGACCAAAAATGGTGGAATGTGCTTCTTAATATCATGATGCTTTAACAGCAACACTGTTATTGTTAAACCAACCTCACATTCTTCTGTACACTCTATGTACAGACATTCAAAAAGCTCAAGGCAGATTCAAACTCAGTTATGTGGGTTTCTCTAAATGGACTAACTTAGTTCAGGAGAAAACAGAATACAAGTTCAACCTCGGGTTGGGGGGAGGGGGAGAGGAAAGCCAAAGCTAGCGGGCAGCAGGGAGTGGAAGGCAGGGAAGGAGAAGAGCAGCCCCTACCAACTATGCTGGTTGGGTCTTGTGGGGCCGGAGCTGGGACCTCCACTCCCCCCCAGTGCCACTGAAATGTGGTGTGGCCTGAACCAACACAGTTGGGGAGCCCGCACGGTGGTGCCTGTGCTGAAAGACTTGAAAGACCGACATAGAATCATAGAAAGCTAGGGTTGGAACGGACCTCAGGAGGTCATATAATCCAACACCCTGCTCAAAGCAAGACCATTGATAGCTAGATTATCCCAGCCTAAGCTAGGTCTAGCTGGGTTTGGAAAACCTCCAAGGATGGAGCTTTCACCATCACTCAAGGTAATCTGTTCCAGTGTTTTAGTAAACTCTTCCTAATACCTAACCTAAATTTCCCTTGCTGCAACTTGAGACCACTGCTCCTTGTTCTGTCATCTGCCATCACTGAGAACAGTCTAGCTCCATCCTCTTTCAAGCCCCCCACCCCCCTTTCAGGTAGTTCACATCTGTTATTAAGTCCCCTCTCAGTTTGCTCTTCTCTAGACTAAATAAGCCCAATTCCCTCAGTCTTTCCTCATAATGTCCCCAGCCCCCTAACCATTTTTGTTGCCCTCCGCTGGACTCTCTCCCATTTGTCTACATTGTTTCTACAGCGGGGGGCCCTAAACTGAATACAGTATACCAGACGTCGCCTCATCAAGTGATGAATAAAGGGGAATAATCCCTTCCCTTGACCTACCGGCAACACACCTACTAATGCAGCCCAGTGTGCTGTTAGCCTTCTTGACAAAAAGGTCACTGTTGGCTAATATTTAGTTTCTTGTCCACTGTAACCCCCTGGTCTTTTCTGCAAAGCTGCTGCCCAGCAAGTCACCCCACAGCCTGTACTGGTGCATTGGATTGTTCCGTCCCAAGTGCAGGACTCTGCAGTTATCCATGCTGAACCTCATGAGATTCCTTTTGGCCCAATCCTCCATTTTGTCTAGGTCACTCTGAATCCTAGCCCTAACCTCCAGTATATCTACTACTCCCCCCAGCTTGGTGTCATCTGCAGACTTGCTGAGGCTACACTCGATGCCATCTTCTAGGTTGTTGATGAAGACATTTCATAGATTTCATAGACATTAGGGCTGGAAGGGACCTCAAAATATCGAGTCCTGCCCCCTGCCCCAGGGGCAGAAAGTCAGCTGGTATCATAGGATCCCAGCAAGATAAACATCCAAATTTCTCTTGAAGGTGTTCAAAGTAGGTGCTTGAACCACTTCTGATGGCAGGCTATTCCAGACCTAGGGGACCCAGACAGTAAAGAAATTGTCCTTATGTCCAGCCTGAAATGGTCTTGCAGGAGTTTATAACCATTTGACTTAGTCATCCCTTGGGGTGTTCTGGTAAACAAACTTTCCCCCAGATCCTGGTGAACACCCCTTATAAACTTATAGGTGACATCAGATTGCCCCTGAGCCTATGCTTTTCCAGGCTGAAGAGTCCCATAGCTCTCAGCTTGTCGTCGTAAGGTCTGTTTTCCTGACCTCTGATCACGTGCATGACTCTTCTCTGGACTCTCTCAAGCTTCTCCACATCCTTTTTGAATTGTGGACCCCAAAACTGGACGCAGTACTCCAGCTGTGGCCTCATCAAGGCCAAGTGCCTGGGGATTGGCTTAAAAAGCATCTATGGATGAAAGCCAGTGTTTTGCTCGCTTTACTAGCTGCAGTATCTCATTGCAGGCTCATGTTCATCTTATGGTCAATCATGACCCCCAAGTCCCTTTCATCCATAGTGATAGCCAGCGTAGCACTGCCAAGCCTATAGGGATGCTGCTGACTTTCTTCCCAAGGTGGAGAACCTTGCATTTTTTGGTGTTAAACACAATCAGGTTCTCATCTGCCCATTTCCTGAGCCTGTCAAGGTTAGCCTGGATCGCCTTCCTGTCCTCAGGTGTGGACGCTTTACTGCAAAGTTTGATATCATCGGCGAACTTGGCCAGTCCGCTTCTGACTCCAATGTCCACATCAGTAATGAAGAGGTTGAAAAAATAGGTCCAAGGACAGAGCCTTGAGGGACCCCACTGGTCACAGGGCACCATGAAGATCGACTTCCATAAACCACCACCCTCTGTGTCTGACCTGGGAGCCAATTCCCCAGCCAGCAGATCGTGGTGGACCCGAGGCCGCAGTTGGCCAGTTTTGCCAAGAGGTGATCATAGGACACCACATCGAAGGCTTTTTTGAAGTCAAGATATATGACATCAATCTCCTCTCCCTTGTCCAGGTGATAGGTCACCTGGTTGTAAAAAGAAATAAGACTGATCAAGCAAGACCTACCCACAACAAACCCATGCTGGCTATCCCTCAGGATGTTGCCATTGGCCAGTCCGTTAAGAATAGCCTCTTTGAACAAAACCAGCCCCAGGACTGACGCTTGGGGCACTCCACTTGATATCGGCTGCCAATATAGACATCGAGCTATTGATTACTACACTCTGAGCCCAATGCTCCAGCCAGTTTTCTATCCACCTTGCAGTCCATTCATCCAGTCCATACTGCTTTAGCTTGCCTGCAAGAATGCTGTGAGAGACCATATCAAAAGCCGTGCTGAAACAAGGTACACAACCATCCACTGGTCTCCCTGCATCCACAAAGCCAATCATCTCATCATAGAAGGCAATCAGGTTGGTTAGCCATGAGTTATCCCTGGTAAATCAATGTTGACTGTGCCTAATCACCTTCTTCTCCTCCAAGTGCTTAGAAATGGATTCCTTGAGGAGCTGTTCCATGATTTTTCCAGCGACTGAGGTGAGTCTGACTGGTCTGCAGTTCCCTCGATCCTTCTTCTTTTTTTTCTTAAATATGGGAACTATGTCCTTTTTTAATCATCCTGGACCTCTCCTGATCACCGTGAGTTTTCAAAAATGATGGCCAATTGGATCTGCAACCAAATCAGCCAACTCCCTCAGCACTCTTGGGTGCATCCCATCCAGCCCCATGGACTTGTACACATCCAGATTTTCTAAGTAGTCCCTAACCTGTTCCTTCACTACGAAAGGCTGCTCACCTCCTCCCCAAACTGTGCTGCCATCTGGTGCAGCAGTCTGGGAGCTGACCTTGCTTGTGAAGACTCAGGCAAAATGCACTGAGCACTTCAACCTTTTCTGCATTCTGCACCCTCTGTCACAAGGTTGCATCCCCCATTCAGCAAGGGACTCATACTTTCCCTGATCCTCCTCTTGCTACCGACATACTTGTAGAGACCCTTCTTGTTACCCTTCACGTACCTTACTAGCTGCAACTCCACTTGTGCTTTGGTCTTCCTGACTTCATCCCTGAATGCCTGAGCAATGCTCTTATATTCTTCCCTTGTTATTTGTCCAAGTTTCCACTTCTTATAAGCTTCCTTTTTGTGATTTAGTTTACTAAAGATTTCCCTCTAAGCCAAACTGGTCTTCTACCATAGTTGCTAGACTTCCTGAAAATCAGGATGTTTTTTACTGCACTATCCAGACGGCTTCTTTAAAGTACAGCCAGCTCTCCTGGACTCCTCTCACCCTCAGTCTGGCTTCCCAGGGGTTCTGGCCCATGAGTTCCCTGAGTGAGTCAAAGTCTGCTTTTCTAAAGTCCAGGGTCCATACTCTGCTGCTCTCCATCTTTCCTTTCCTCAGGATCCTGAACTCTTATCATCTCATGGTCACTGCTGCCCAAGATGCCATCCACTACTACATTCCCCACTGAGTCTTCCCTGTTTGTGAGCAGCTGGTCAAGAGTATGGCCCCTAGTTTGCGACTCCAGGACTTGCACTAGGAAGTTGTCCTCACAAGTCCAGGGTCCATACTCTGCTGCTCTCCATCTTTCCTTTCCTCAGGATCCTGAACTCTTATCATCTCATGGTCACTGCTGCCCAAGATGCCATCCACTACTACATTCCCCACTGAGTCTTCCCTGTTTGTGAGCAGCTGGTCAAGAGTATGGCCCCTAGTTTGCGACTCCAGGACTTGCACTAGGAAGTTGTCCTCACTACTCTCCAAAAACTTCTTGGATTGCCTGTGCACTACTGTATTACTCTCCCAGCAGATGTCAGGGTGATTGAAGTCCCCCATGAGAACCAGGGCCTGTGATTGGGAAATTTCCACTAGCTGTTTGAAGAAAGCATCATCAACCACTTCCTCCTGGTCTGGTGGTCTATAGAAGACCCCCACCACAGCATCACCCCTGTTAATCTCCCCTCTGATCCTACCCCAGAGACTCAACAGGTCTATCTCCAGCTTCATACTGAAGCTCTGAGCAATCATATGGCTCTTTCACATAAAGCGCAACTCCTCCTCCTTTCCTCCCCTGCCTGTCCTTCCTGAACAGTTTTACCCATCCATGACAGTGCTCCAGGCATGTGAGCTATCCTACCAAGTCTCTGTTATTCCAATCACATCATAGTGTTGTGCGAGGACTTCCAATTCTTCCTACTTGTTTCCCAGGATCCATGCATTTGTGTACAGGCACCTGAGGTAACTAGTTGATTGTCCTGATTTCTCAGGAATTATAAGAGCACCTCCCCTACTGCCTCCTCCTGCTTGCTCTTCCTCTAGGTCTTCTGCTTCCACACTTACCTCAGGGCATTCATCTCTTTGTGAACCTAGTTTGAAGCCCTCCTCACTAAGTTAGCAAGCCTGTAAGTGAAGATGCTCTTCCCTCTCTTCATCAGGTGGATCTCATCTCTTCCCAATAATTCTTCTTGGAAGAACATCCCATGATCGAAGCAGTCAAAAGCTGTGCTGGCGACACCGCCTGCATAGCCAGGTGTTGATCTCCGGGATGAACCTGCTTCTGCCTGGGCCCTTTCCCTTGACCAGAAGGATTGGCAAGAACAGCCTGAGCCCCAGATCCCCTCACCCTTGCATCCAGAGCCATGTAGTCACTTGTGATATGCTATGGGTCTCTCCTGGCAGTAACACTGATGCCTACGGAGATGAGCAGCATGGGGTAGTAGTGAGAGGGCTGGATGAGCCTTGTTAGTCCCTCCATGACATCTCGGATCTGGGCTCCAGGTACACAGCAAACCTCCCAAAACAACAGGTCAGGTCAGCAGGTGGCTCCTTCTATCCCCCGCAGAAGGGAGTTTCCAACCACCACCACCTGTTGCTTCTTCTTAGTGGCAGTTGTCTCAATCCTCTGCAGGTTGGTGAGGCCCAGCCATCTTCCTCTACCAATGGAACATGCTCCTCCATCTCTGCTGCTAGGGCTGTATAGCTGTTCTCCAGACAAATTACTGCAGGTGGAGGTGAAGGTCTCTGCTTGCTGCCAGAGTCACATGCCTTCAGATTCCACCCTCTTGGATTCCGTGTCCTCTCTCTTCTCTAGTGCTGCATCTGCTATTTCTTCCTCCACAATCCTGGAGGTCTCCTCCAGCATCAAGTCGCTGAACACCTCACGGCAGAGGATACTTCAGACATGGTCTGATTCTATTAATGAATATAAATCTACAGTACCCTCCTGACATGCTATTTATTTAATTTTTTGAGTAAGGCAAAACACTTCTGTTTTGGAGGTTAGAGTGAGGACACTTCCCTCCTCCTCTTCAAATGAACATGCCACGATAAAAATATTGTTGTCCAAAAAAATAATGTTGCACATCCTTCTACTTAAGAGGTGAAACTTAACCCTGGTTAGATTTTACAGATTACTGATGAGAACAAACAAACACATGCTGTGGCGGGCCAGTAGGGGGCGCTCCTGCATTGAGCCACCCACCTCACTGCACCAGAACACCTTCCAGGCTCCAAGTGCCTCCCTGGGGGCATCTCACATCTGGCCGACCCCCTTCCTGGAGCACACCCACTTGTCTGGGGGTTCCACTGCCACCACCCAGGGCTCTGGACTGATTCTGGCTTTGCGCACCCTGAGAAACACAGGCCTAGTAGCCCTCCAGGGTACTTGATTCACTTCAAGAAGTTGGGATGCTTCCCTCAGTCAGAAACACAAGTAGTGGTCTCCCTCAGTTAGCCAAACCAAGGGGACCCCAAGGCATAATCTAGACCCACTCCCAATAAGTTTCCCACACTACGTACAAAGGAGAACTTTATTGGTTACAGAGGGTAGGGTTAGAATAGGGTACAGGGTAGAGCAATATCAGAGAAATCCCATAGAGCAAACTCCCCTAGCTGGGTAGCCTTTGATCACATATCTGAGTTACTGCAAGCTAAGTATCTAGTTAGATCTCAGGTAGCTTACTCACAAGTATCATCCAGAGGCAGGTGGAGATTCCCTCTGGAGGCAGGCAGTTCCTTGATCATGAGTTTTGAGAGAAAGAGCAAGTTTCAGGTGGTTCAGCTCTTCTCTCTTTCTGAGTCTTCCTCATGGCTGCTGCCCCCTCCTCCTGGGCAGCCCTTAACTTCTATAGCCCTTGTGACCTCATTTACCTGGTCCAATGGAGGCCACCACGTGTTGGCTGTCAGCTAACCAATTTGAAATGCATCACTAGTTGCTGGGAAGACTGGCAGTTCCTAGCTCCCCTGGGAGCCAGCCCCTCAACCAGGTATGTGATATCAATCACGTAGGCAGAGGGAGCAGATTTCCCCACTCCCTCAGGAATGTATCCAGATCAGGTTACCTAAAGAGATAGGGTAAGGTGTGTATCCTCTGCTAGGCCCATCCTAACCAAATTGCCACAAAGCAGAGTTTTTGGGGAGAAACAGAGGTGGCCTTCTGCCACACATGCCATATGCAGAAAATGTTGTGTCACTATCAGCACATAATTACAGTTTTGGAAATTTATGTTTAAGGATCTCTCACCAAGAGGCATTATTATTATTTAAGCCTATGCATAAAAATGGTTAAATTATGGTGACAACACCAATTTGTTCTATTCAGCCAGAGAAAACCTTGTATCTTACCCCATAAACATTACTGTATTACACACAATGTTAAAGCAATAATAATATTTAGTATATTTACACTTTTTCTTATACTCGGCAAGTATACTCTTCATTAGTATACTTCCACTTTTTTTTTTTTTTTTACACCCAGCAATTAGAGATTTCTAATAAACAACATAGAGAAAAAATACCAAGTTGGTTTTCTAGCAAAACCATGCTGGGGGAGAAGTACTATTTCTAGAACTGAAGAGTTTTAAATAATCTGCTAGGAATTTATGGAGGAGGGGGAATTTATGACCCTAGAAGCCAATTCTATGCAAATTACTACTCTCAGAACTTACAGTTAAGTAACAAAGGACATGTCTACACAAGATGTTACATAACAATAGCGTCATTGGCAAAAACCATGACACTGGCACTACCATCGCTATAGCAACATGTGTCCTCATTATAGCACATTATTACAGCAATGTAGCAGCCAAAAATAACTATGCACAGCCAGCATGGCACAGTACAGACTGTTACTGTGCTTTTAGTACTTCCAAAAGGAAGTAGTAGAGCCATGTGTAGATGCACCCAAACTACCTCAAAAAAGAGGTAATGAAAGAAACACTAACAAACTTTACTCTAGGGGCATGAACAGTATCATGACTATTGGGTGAAAGTCACAAAAATGGAAAGCCAAAGACAATAAGTAGGTCTCTAAGTTATTTTCAACTACATTCCAAATCGTTATTACTTTTTATTCGTTTCCTACTAATACCTACCAATATCCCCTACTCATGGGTAGGACTTTCAGAGTTATATTTTTTATACAATACTCAATATATATTATCTCTACATGATTCCTTGTAAAGCTTCTTTTTTTGTGTGCACTGGGCTTGTTCAATGAATTTGGGGAAATAATGAACGGTTCAATGGATTCTCCTTATAATGTCCATTAAAACTGTCAGTGTAAAACTAATAGAAGACAATAATATTGTTCCACAACAGTTTAATTAGCATTTCAGTTTTTTTCAGAATGTCAAGTAAATGCTTTTTCCTCCTCAATACAAATCATAAAAAGCAGAAGGAAGAAAACACTTGATTTCAACAAGCTCTAACATACTGGACAGAGACATTGCCCTTTTTTTTTTTTAATTAAGGTGACCAACCACTGAAAATGAGGCGCGCACAGGTGTATTTTTATGGTTGGAGATAAGTACTTACTGTAGTGAAGAATGAAGGCAACTAATGACAGTAGTCCTCTGTCATTCCCTCCAAATACTGTCTCTCAGTTCAGCCTGTGCATACATTCAACCTTTAGTATCTGAGGAACAGGTTGAACCCAAATAAGTTAAACAAAAGACAAAAGATAGTTGAATGTTGCTTGAAAAACCCTATACCATTTTTTACAAGGTTCAACATTTGAAAATAAAAGATAAATAAAGCAAGACATGTCCATTCAGATAAGTTACTGTAGTTTATCAGGATGATTTCTTGTCTTCCTCCCCTATATCCTAGGAACAAGTAATTACACAAAAGATAACAGCGCCATCAGGAACTTGATTTTACTTTTTTGACAAATAGGTGCACAGTCAAATAGAACTGCATGCCAACATAAATATCAAGGAAGAAACTGCTGATACTTACTTTTTCTTTCATTTGATTCTAACATCTTTCATGTATTTTAAGTCACCTGTTGCTATTAAAACTGCTTATAAAATGTTTTAATTTTTCTAAGAAAGTTGATATGCAGACTCATCTGTGGTGTCCACTATTAACAACATACCACTGATCTAGAAAAACAGCTAGATACAGAAGTTGCTTCCATTTATAGATTTCAAAATTTATACAATTCACAAAAGAAAGCTGGAGCTTGTATTATCCCTAAATACTGTTTTTTCTCATTCTTAGTTTTATACACAAACACACATCCTGTAAGTATACCTGTAAATGCAGAAATTATTGCTAAATGATTGGAGAGTGGGAGGATTCAAAAAATGTAACTATTTATTTTCTAGCTTTATCTGCCCTCAAAGGAGAAACAATGACTTCTAGTAATATTTCTAAGGGAATATATCAGCATCACCCTGAAGTTAAAAAGTTTCAGGCAAAACCAATGCCTATTTATTTGTTTTGCTTATTTCATTAAAAGTCAGTTGCTGAATTTAAGAATGTGGGCAACAATTTCACCACTCTTACAAAAATGACAAGGAAGCTCAGTACAACAGAATCTACTCACTGGCCTTTAACCGTAATCACCATAATAATAAAAACAGAAGACATTACTGGATTACATAGATATTTCCTTTCTTTTAGCTCTGAGGTTTTATGATGTGTGGCCTCTTGTCAGAGGAGTTGAGCAACCATTGTTATGGATTAACTTGTTAGGATACCAGTGCTCAGCACTTCTAAAATTCAAGTCAATAACGAAGTCACATTGACCAATGGGAAGAAGCAAAGAGCAAAAAAGAAAATGCAAGTGGACTATGAAGAAAACTATATAACAAATTGTTTTTTAAAATCAGCTGCTGTCTTGATAAATAACCGCTACAAGCTGTAATGAACCTAAAAGCCAATCCTCCAAACCGCAACATGAATAACCAAGTAATGTTGCAGCTTATGAATAATACTGGCCCAATGTACAGTTGAAAACAATAGGTTTAATATCCTATCTTGACAACAATGCCATTCTAATTTATGTAACCATTTTATGGTTCTCTCTCTCCCACCTACCAATACCTAACTGATTCAGTATATATTTTTACCACATTACCTGTAATATCTAACAGAGGATACCAAGTAGATATTAAAGATTAATATCTAGAAGTCTCTTTTATTAAATTCAGAATATGTGTTCAAGTTATTTCAGTTACAAAATATATATTTTAACCACAGGTCACAGTGTGTAATATAAGCATATATTAAACTAATAAAAATCTCTAGTCTATTAACCATGTGAAAATTGCATGGGAGTAAGAAGGAAAACTTAAGTGGGTTAATGTAGACCAAATTTTCTGCAGGTATGAAGTGTTTGTGCTTCACTAACCTTAATGGAGCTGGTCCATAATACACCAGTAGTGAATATGGTGTTGAAGTGCTCACACTCTACTGAATTTAATAGACTTGCACCATGATATACAAGTTTCCCCTCGATTTACGCAGGTTCTTTATATGCGAATTCGCTCTTATGCGATGAACATATTTAGATCCATAATTCGTTATATGTAAGGTAAATTTGCTCTTATGCAATCAGTATAGATGCTCCCCTCTCCCCCACCTCCCCACCCAAGCAGGTAAGTCTGTGGGGGGGAGGGGAAACGGCTGTGGCCCCACTCACCCCAGCCTTGGCTGCAATGGCCCCAGGAGCGGCTGGTGCCAGCTGCCTACACCAGGGCATGGCACAGCCCAGGAGCAGAGGTGAGTTAGGACAAGTGGAGCCCAGGTGTGGGGGGGGACAGGCAGAGCATGGTGCAGCCCAGCAGTTGCAGGCAGCTGGCACTGACCACTCTCAGGGCTACTGCAACCAGGGCTGGGGTGAGTGCCACTCTGTTCCATCTGCTTTGCTACCTTGTGCAGCCCTGGGAGCAGCACCCCAGGCCCCACCCCTTCCCTAGTCCCAGACTCACTCCCTCCTTCACTGCCATGGGAACCTATCCCTATTTGTTACATTGTAAAGTGGGTTCACTTTATGTGAATTTGATTTATGCACTGTTCTCCAGGAACGCAGGTACCACATAAATCGAGGGAAACCAGTATAAGAAAAGACTATAGGTCAAGAAGTATGGGAATACAAAGCAATTTGTAGCTAGAAAGAAAACAAATTTCAGACCTTAAATTATGGATAAAACATTAAAAAAATAATAATAAAAGAAGAGAGGAGGAGAAGAATTTAAAAGAAAGTTATAGTTGCAAAGTCAAGTACATGTTAGAACGTGTATCAATTTTTCTGATTTGTATGCGTCTAAGATGTAGATAATTTTAAATTGTTACCAAATTAAAATAGTATTTTAAAAATATTTACTTTTTTTATATTTAAAAGCAGCCCTGACAGAGATTTCATATATTGAACATGAGAGTATCCTTGGGCTTCAGGTCAACTAGACAAACTGCCTTCATAACAACCAGTAACAATTTTTAAATTTAAATTGTATTTGAGGAGGAAAGACCTCCTCAGACCCGTATCAAGTGATACCCTCCTGGCTGCCCTCAGGGCCCAGTGAATTTCTCATTGTGTTCCCTTCTACATTCCCCTCCTCCCCAAACACACTTTACTCCTCAGATACCTCTACTTTCAGTCCTGGAGAGCTCCATTCCCCTTTCCTCTCAGTTTCATACAACAAAAAACAAAATGCTGAAGATTTCAAAATTTCAATCAGTGCATAAGACCCATTCACCATGAAAAGATACTAAAGCCCATCACCTTTGGCTCAATTCTGCTGTAGGAATCCACTGCATCACTCAGTGTAATATTCTATTTCTCATAGTAAAAGAACAAACAAGCAAATAAAAAAACCCAAGAGGAGGTTTCTGCATGTCCACTGAACAAGGAACAGATAAAGTACTATCTTCATAGCATAGAATGGCCTGTGTAGGTGCGACTCAAAAATAATTTAAATCCTCAATTGCATTAAATCCTTCATTAAGGAGAAGTTAACCCACGATCCTGAACCACTTTAACATTTCAATGGTCCTCAAATTTCTCTGTTACAGAAGCAATGCTGAGCATGTCATACAGCTTCATACTTTGCTCTTCCTGTCAAGCTAAAGGAACATATTTGTTAAAAACAGAATTTTCTGTGCCTTCAAACAATGATAGAAAGGAGCTCAGGCAATCTGTTACCCTCAAACCATCGTCTGGGAATAACATAATAGTTCCTAGAAATGTAAAAAGATCCAAACATATAATCTTCAGCTTCTCACTGACAATTCCTACACATCAGGACTATGTTTTGGTTAATTAAAAATAAACAAACTATAGGCATATTAAAATTGGGTATTGGCAAAATTAAATAAATTGAACTTGTGGAAACAGATGGCAGAAACAACACAATAGTGCTTATATTGATAATTTCTAACCCATTATAGAATGTATGTCCAAGTTGCAAAAATATACGCAAGCAACTTCAACCAAGCATCTCAATACTGGCCTGTTTCATTCAGGTTTAAAATTATATGTTTAGTTCTCTTGGGGCTATGGCAGAATGTCCTGCTTTACAGGTGAATTAAGCAGGACAAGAAACAAATCGGCCACACATTAAGCCACTGTGCAGCAACAACAACAAAAAGCTACCTTTGCAACAGTTGTACTGTTGCATGCATTTCTACAGGGGTTCCTGTGGGTTCTATGGGGGTTCCTGTGACTCCCAGCATCCCACAATCTTCCATTCTTCTCCCCTCCTGTGGCAAACTATAAACAAGCCCTGTGGGCACCCTGCTGCCAGAGCACTGACAATAGTTGATGCTGTCATGGAGGTGGTGGCAGCCACTGGAACTGGTACAGCACTAGCACCACTCAATTTTAAAGCTCCTCAGGCAGAAACAGGGAGATGGCTGCAGCAGGGGTGGTAGGGTCTGATGGGGCAGTTTCCCTATCCAGGCAGTCCCTGCCACCACTGATGAAGCTCTCCCCAATTGCATACCAAAAACCCTTTAAAGTTCCCTAGACAGACTAGAGCACACACTGCAGTTCCTGCAGCAGTCTCCAGTCTTGAGCACGTGCCACAGCTGATCAAAACAGCATGTCAGTAAGCCTGTCCAGCTCCCCTAGGAGCAGAGATAGCTAAGGGGCAGCCCCTATCACCCCATGATGGAAGAGGGTGCTTTTTCAGCAACCTTGTCACACTTCAGCCAGGGGCCTGTGCATAAGCCCTCCCATAGCGTTCTATACCTTGTAGCGGTACAAACTTCATACTCTTCAAACTTTACAAAAAGAGAGACTGCCAGGGCTCTTACATTGGTATAGCAATGAACAGCCATAACAGTTAAACTGGAAGTGTTACTGAGTGGCATGTTTCCCCTCCCATTTGAAAATGCTTAAAAATTATAATGTTAGGATATTAGTATAATAGCAGCCAGACTCTGGTAATCAAATCAAGCATCCAGCAAGTAGCTGCTTTTCTTCCATGGTGACCTCAAGCATACATACAATAGCAATGTCTACTTTCAACCATCTCCCCAAGCCAAACAAATACAAAGAGCATTGCCCTTTTGCATTTAGGTAGACTGAAAAAGTATATCCCATACCATATCCTTTAATGTAGATGAAATTCACAGTCATTTTAAGAAAGAGGCTGAAATATTCTAGTAAGTACAGTATCTGTTTATAGCAATTGTGACTGACTGCAGTAAATGGTCTCACAAAACCTTAAAACTGAAAATTAAATGTTATATCTGTAACACAAGGAGGATTTTGCCCAAAATAGATTTAAAAAGTCAGGAATAGAGCTCCTTTTCAACTGGTAGAAAAACATTCCTTGACTGAAAGAATGAATCACTAAGATGAGAGGGGATGGAGACCAGAGAGCAAATCAACCCTGATTTCCCCAGATACCAACCCATCCCTCAAAGCTGGGTTATTCTTCCTGTTAAATGTCAGTTATACCTAACAAAATTGCTTTCATGTCTTTTACTAGCCATTCACTCAGTAAAAATGAATCAAATCCTTAACAAACACATTATGTAACAAAAACTGCTTTATACTCAGGGAAACCTTCCACAATTTCTTCCACATATGGGAGTAAACAGTTTAACAGCAGTTGAGAAAAACGACTTTATATGTTGCACACAGTTAAGGAGGTGTACTGATACTTATTACACTCACTTATATCACCCTTCTTGTAAATTGGACATATTATTGCCTGTTTCCATTGTATGGGCATTCTTTCCTCACTCCTGATTTTTTTAAATCATCCTGTAATTCAAATCTGTATTTCAGGCATTCAGCTAGAAGACTGTCTACCCCTGGTGCCTTATTATTTTATTATTTATTATTAAATATGAATTAGGTAGGTTTAACAGGCCAAAGAAAGTACCGACAAAAGACATTAAGGCACAAGAAGGTAAGTTAATGCCAGTGACTCCAGATGTTTCTATACAGTTGGCCTTAACTTTCACTGTAGTTGGCCTTAACTCTTACCCTGCGAAGAAACTGCACCGGCAAGTTTCCCTAATATAATGGGTTTAATTACTCACATGCTCAAAAATATTTTAAGTATTTGTTTCCCCAGTTAATAATGAAAGTAGGTATTTTAGAGGCTCTGTATTTGCCTTTTTAGGCTTTCGGGGAACATATAGATATTCAAGCTGTCACAAGAGTAGAGAGATCTTTCTGTTAGTAAGTTCTCTCTCTCTCTTTTTTGCAGACAGTTGGTTCTCTTCTGTGGAAAAAAACCCTTGAAAGACATTGCTCCTGGCATAAATACAATACCTGTCAATAGCCTATATCAGTAACCTATATCAGTTTCCTGGGCCTCTAATGGAGCTCAATACGTTTTTATAACCACCTAAAATGAAATATGGTGGTTATCCTCAAACTACACTCATTATTATGCAAAGCATTATGCAAACTAATATCTACAAGCTTGGTTTTTTTTTTAATTTAAATTATTTGATTAATTTAACCTTTGTAGAACAGTATATACATATTTTCATATAATACATGAACAACGCAGAAAGGTGCAGTCCTAACATTTACATTTGAATAACCATCTTAATATTGTGCTTTCCAAAAGGTTAGCATTTCCACTTCTAATTTAAAATCTGATGAGGGAGCATGGTCAAGGGATCAGCTAAGGATATATTCTAAAGTATTCTTTTTTTTTTAAAAGCTATGTAGGAAGCAGAAGAATGTGGGGGATAAATTGTTTTTGTCTTTGTTAAAACTAATTACACAAACAGTATACATTGTTTATACAAATTCCATCTTGGGAATGCCTAAGTAATTTTAATACCTTTATAGAAATTTAGCAAGTCCATAGTACAGAAATTACCGATTAAGAAGAGATCTGAGGATACTGTGGATTTTCAGAGATCAAAAAAAAAGAAAAGAAGGAAAATAAGGCTGGTCCTTTCCAAAGACTGCATCAAAGAGTAACAAGATGCAGATTATATTAGCTAGGCCAGGGTGACCAACCTGTTGCACAAGTGCCAAAAGTGGCACAGAAAGCCTTGTGTGGAACACAGCAAATTAGGGACAGCATGGGAAGCATAGCAGCATATAGGATAGAGAACAGGAAGCAGAGCAGAAGCTCAGGCAGGAAAAACAGGCCAGGCAGAAGAAATCAGAGCAGCAGATCAAGCAAAGGAAAGGTATCAAAGTGGCATTTGGGGAGGGTGAAGAGCTAATTTGTGGCAAGTCTACGAAAAAAAATGGCCCCCAGTAAGCTAGGCAATATCTTGCTTTTGAAAATAAAATATAAGTAGGTAAGTACTTTTAGGCTGGGTTGTTACAATTAAGATCATTACAGGTAAAGCAAAGCCCTGTTATGGGGGCTAAGATGAAGCCTGCAAAGCACTGCAAAGCACATAATGGCACTGGTATTAGAACATAGGTGGTATTCAGGCCTTGTACTATAACTTGGTACAAAGTGAATTTCACCCAAAGGGGCCAATTTACAGTCGCTAACGAATGCAACAATCACTATTACAAGTAGTCTTAAGTAGATCAATGAAAGAATACCGTAGTAAGCAATATGCCCAGCAGGGATTCTTTAAAGGATCCAAACACACAGCATCCATTAAAAGTAAGGTATAAAAAAAGGGGGAAGAAGATATAGTTGTAAGACAATTATAGTATGCAATGCTATACATACTAGTTGTACTCAATCCTACTTTAGTGCAGTGGAATAGAGTAAATGGTCTCTTGAAGTCCCTCTCACTCTTACATTTCTATATTAATTTTCTTTATGAGTAGCTAATCATTTAGGCAATGTTTTCTAGTTTGAAAGAGGCACAAGATCAACCTTGGAGCTGTAATGAATAATCTTATTTATTGAATAAACCCAACACAGTAGGAAAGGTCAAAATAAAATACCTGCATAACAAGAAATATATCTGCAATCCTCAAGGGAAAAACAATACACTTCCTCATTTTTTACATGCTCTGTGGGTGGTAACTTTGTAAGAGCTACTTTTCTCATGGCCTTTTTTCTTCTTTCAAGGAATTTATTATTTTGAATTTAAATAACAATACAAAAATATGATATAAAAATCCAACCAGATCATAGAATCATAGAAAATTAGGGTTACAAGGGACCTCAGGAGGTCTAGTCCTCAAGGCAGAACCATCCCCATCTAAATCATTCCAGCCAAAGCTTTGTCTAGCCGGGTCTTGAAAACCTTCAAGGATGGAGAGTCTACCACCTCTCTGGGTAACTTGTTCCAGTGTTTTACTACTCTCCTAGTGAGGAAATTCTTCATAATATCTAACCTAAACTTCCCTTCCTGCAACTTGAGACCATTGCTCCTTGTTCTGTCATCTGTCTCCACTGACAACAGTATAGCTCTATCCCCTTTCAAATCCTCCTTCAGATGTGGACTTCAAAGAAATTTAGTCACTTTTATAGCACAAAGAAAAATCTTTTTGTGCACTGTAATTTCACTGTACATCACAAAGCCAATTTCATTGGAATTCCATTATCTTAAAGAAAATGATTGTCTTCTAACAAAAATCAAATTTTAAGTCACAGATCTTGATTAGACTACTTAGCTTCTTGACTTGAGTTCTAATTTAAAACTTAAATTTAAATATAAGCTATCCAAAGCCTGCTCACTAAAAATTATAAACTGAGATGTACTGAAGAAATGAATTGTTCACTCATTTGATTTAAAACAAAAACAAAAAACAAACCTCTAGGATCACTGTATTAGCTATTCAAAATGTTCCTTCTGAGATGTACACATTAATGTACTCTTGCTCTCTCCTCAACTCTAGCTCAAAGATGGCTAGATTTATTAGTCTACTAATTTAAGTCCTTACAGAAAAATAATCCTAAGTATAACAAGTCAGAGTTATTTACTTGGTAGGAATGTTAAAGAAAAGGTAAGGGAACAGCTACATTTTATATAAACTGTTTGTAAAATACCTGTTTGTAGTAACACCAAATCACCATTTGGGCAAAGTACTATACAAAATAAAAAGCCCCTGTTCCAAAGAGTCACATAACTAATAATTTAAGTATGACAAGTTTAGCTCAGTTTGGTTAGAGCCTGGTGCTAATAACACCAAAGTTACAGGTTCAATTTCCAGTTGGTGTAGATGATCTCTTGAGGTCCCCTCCAGACTTACTTCTATAATAACTTACTGATCAGATATACAAGCTAACTTCATAAATCAGCAGAACAAAACCTTGTGTATTATTCAAAACACCCTGCATGTTTTTATGAACAGTGTGTGGAACTCTTTCACTATGATCACGGTGACAATAAACACGAAACATTTTCTTGACTAACATTCCAAAAGAGATGTACTTAGTGACAGACCAACACAGAGACAGAGGCTAAGCCTTAAACTGAGCACAAGGAATGGCAACAGCTTGCACAGAGGGAACAGATACTCATTTTTTCTACAGGTAAAAACTATAGCCAAAGCCAGTGCATTTCATCCTTTACCTGAAATGTTTCCCATAAGACTGAAACTATACAACAGTGTTCATGACTGCTGTATTATGGGAAAAGTGTGCATAAAGTAATGGGAAACAGAGGAAGAGTCAGCACTGGTCTATCACAACTGAATTGCAGCCTCCCACTATCCCAAAAAAGAAAGCCAGACAGGAGGCTGGCATTCCCAAAGTTAATTAACAAGCATTACCAGTTAATTTCTCTGTGTAGGGGAACTGACCGACTCTTATTGCCTTGTTACACCACCAGCTGAGATGTGATTTGACCCCTGTATCATAGAAAACAATAGCTGATCTATATTTAAGATTAAATGAATTTGCTTTAACAGATATCAACCTTCCTACTCCCCTTTTCACCAAAAAACTCAACGATACCATCAAATCATTTCCATCAAGATTACAAGAAAAACTACAGACCTTGATCCCCCCGCTACCTAACCCGGGGACTTTTTACATGCTCCCTAAAATCCACAAACAAGGGAACCCTGGCAGACCTATCATATCCAACCATGGGACCCTAACTGAGGAAATATCAGGTTTTGTTGAATCCATGCTAAAACCGCTTGTCACCCACAGAGCAAGTTTTGTCCAAAACACTACAGACTTGCTATGGAAACTTAAAAACATAGACCACCTTCCCAGCAACACACTCCTAGCCACCATGGACGTTACCAGCCT
>NW_005842381.1:66832-77552 GCF_000455745.1 Alligator sinensis | reverse complement strand
ATCCCTTGAACCTGTACGGAAAATCCTCAAAAAAATGCAACCCATATTAGAAAAAGACCCTATTCTTAAAAAGATCTTCCCAGAGCCACCCATCCTAGCCTTCAAACAAGCACCGAACCTCACCACCCTCATCACCAGAAGCAAACTTTCTCAAGCCCAGAACACACCAAAAGGACCCAGACCGTGCCAGGACAAGAAATGTAAAACCTGCCAACACATCTCCACCACCCCCACTATCTACACTCCACTCCATTATCTACACTCCACTATCCCCCATCTCCACCACCCCCACTTACTACACCCCACAACAGAGCCATCAGCATCCCAGGATCTTACAGCTGCACCTCCAGAAATGTGATATACCTCATCCAATGCACCAAATGCCCTGATGGAAGATATGTAGGAGAGACCAGACAACAAATGCGCACCAGAATGAATGCACACTGGAAATCCATCAAAGACAGAAACACTCAATTACTGGTGAGGGCACATTTCTCACAGGAGGGCCACTCTCTCTCCAATCTCTCAGTCCTGATCCTCAAGGGAAATTTACACAACACATCCCAGAGACGAGCCTATGAGCTCCATTTCATCAACCTGCTGGATACTAGAGATCAGGGACTAAACATAGACTTTGGATTTTTGATACATTACAGTCTGCCTGGCAACTGACTCCCCCGCCCAGCCCTGCCCCTGGCTTGTTTACTTTTCATTCCATCCAGGAAGAGCACGCAGCAACTGCTGCAGCTTCCTTAGCCTGAAGAAGGGTTTTTGAACCCGAAAGCTTGCTTAATAACTATTCTCCAACCATTTGGGTTGATCTAATAAAAGATATCAAATTCACCCAAGGAACCTTGTCTCCCTTTTCTTTTACTTTTATTTTGGGAAGGTTGAGTGCAGTGTCCAAAGCTGTCAATTAAGCAGCATAAACACCTTAAGTCTTGGGAGAGCCTGAGAAAGGCATGAGAATGTGCATACAAGATCCTTCTCAGCTGTATATGCAGCCTAAAAGGGAAGGGTCTGTTTCTTGGTGGCAGTCCAGGCTTGGCAGGAAGGTAACAGACACTTCCCCAAATTGTTACTTCTTACTCAAACAATCTATTTCCAATTCTTTTTTTTCAATAATTAGTCACATTTACCTTGACTAGCACTTTCCAGCAAAAAAACATTTTCTAATTTGTTTTTGTTTTTCATATATCTTTAGGTAGAATTCCATCTTTAAAAAGTTGAAGGATTTTGCTACCAGCTAAAAAACAGATTATTGAAGACTTTAGGAAATGCATGGCTTGTTCAACTAATCTTGCTGACCTTTTCATTGTAAAATCTGATCTTCGTTCTGCTCATCTTTTATCTTCAAGGTGCTTTAACTTTAGTTTGGTCTCATAAAATAATGCATCTTTTGTTCAAATCTCAGTCATTTTCTTTGGATGAAAACTCTTCATGCTATTAAACCAATACAGCCTTCAGTTTTTACTGTTGTGGACAGAGGGGGACTTTAGCATTATGATATGATAGTTATACATCTCCCTGTGAATAACGACAAAGTAAATCAAATATACATTGTTGTATAAATTTTGTATGGGTTAGGTTGAATATATAGCTAATCCATTAAGTTGTTCCTTGTCTAAATCTTCAATGACAAACCTAAATTATTCAGGCTACCCTATTTCCAACCCACCCTATTCTAATGGAAAACATAAATAATACTTATTTGAAAGTCACACAAAACTAAAAATTCCCCTTTTCTCATCCATGTTGCATGTTCACAGTTTATGGATTTAGATGACTAAATCTGAAGGGAGTCTAGTATTAAGAATATCAATAAAATGCAAAAGAAAACAAAACTCAATTAACTTGATTACAAAAATGTTAAACTAAAGACAGGACTGGGTAGCAAAGGTTTCTTCTTCCATACAAAGCATGTTTGTATTTTTAGGTTCACCCCTTCCCATGAGGGCAAGCCCCGCCCCTTACAGATCCATCACTGTTCCCCACCAAACCGCCAGCCCCACCCCAATCTCACCAGCCCCTTTCCCCACTTTGAGTTACTTACCTTGGGTTCTTGCCACTGCTCCTGGCAGTGTCAAACAGCTGCATTTGCCACTTCCTGTCTAGGTTCAGGCAGCTTAAAGTAAGCTACCTAAATCTAGACAGGATACAGAGAATACTTGTTTCCGCCATATAAGCCAATCTTACATTAAACTCAAATATTTCTTCCATGATCATATATTTGGAATGACTTTGAATCGTACTCCTCTCCATTGGGTAAAGAAAGATACATAGGGTTATTCTCAACAATCTTAACATGGAAATTAAGTGGTATAAACTCTTCAAACAGAAGTTAGTATAATTTTGTGTGTACTCGTGCCAGAAATAAAAGAGTTTGGAGTGTGCTCCTAGGTTCACAAATGACATTTCTTGATTACTTATAATAGCTGGTTCAGAAAGCGGTTTTTTAATTATATTAACTCATGATGTATTTTAAATTTATTCCTGGTAAGAAAATGTTTCTGCCTGTACAACTTTCCAGTTGCAGGGATAATTAAAGAGAGCATGTTTTATCTGAAAGATGGATAGGAGAGAGAGAGATAAAATCAATAATAAGAAATTCTATTAAGATACTTTTGGGGTTACAGAGAGAATTCTTATATAGTTTTACTTCTAAACTTACTAAAATCTTTATATTACATTGTTAAACCAGACCATTAATGAAATACGTTGAAAAATTAAGTATGCGATTTTAACACACAAATATGTTTTCAATTAGGTTATTGAAGTCAGTCTCTGAGCACTTTATTGTGAAAGCTCTGAGCTTGACATCCAGAATGCAAAACCTGAATAAGCTTTTTAACAAGCTTATTCAAATTGTATGTAATATAATATCAATCCTCATCCTTGACAGAAGATCAGTTTATGCTTCAGAGCATAATATTTGGTTAACCTTATTTTATCTTCCACAGATACAAATGATAGTGGTCATGGAATTATTCAGTTCTTTGTAAAATCCAGCTATGGTATATGTCTCAGTTACATACTGGGCTGATAAACTGTATATGTTTAGTATGTAAAACAAATTTGACATTTTCTTTCTTGGTTCTGACTTTTAATGTCCTTTAATTTCACCAAATATTCCATCTTGTCATGTTATGGGGCACAGTCAAAAGGATAAATCTATTCTATTGCACTAACCTTTCTTAATATTGGCTACTTAGTCAAATCATCTTCAACTCCTTGTCCTTTGGAAGTGGTAATGTAATTACTTTCTTAACTTTGCTAATTTTCCCTTCCTCCTTTTTCTTTTACACTATTTATGTAAGAGGTGAAACAAGAGGTAGGTATTCCAAATTTAGACACTCAATTTCCTAGCATTGTTTCACTTAAACCTACAGAGCTGTTCTACCTGTAAACTGAACTTTTTTTCTTTAGAGATTCCTGCAAAATCAATACCTATTATCTCACAGGTGATACTAGAAAAAATTCTAGCAACAAACAATATTTTATATTTAGCCAAGTTACATTTCTGTCATTGTGCTGTCTAGGCTCCAACTGGTTACAGTTAATTCTGCTTACATAATGTCCTAGTTATGGCTCAATAAACAGTGTAATATAATCAGCATATTTCACAAACTAAGTAGTTGTTTCAGCCTCTAAATCAGTGCTCCCCAACCTTTTCCACAGCAACCCCATTTATGACCCCATTTCCTCAGCATGACCCCATTTTCTCAGCATGGTTCCTCACTCCTGACCCATAGCCCCCTGGTACTGTTAGTGCCTCTCCCTCCCAACCGGCAGCCACAGCAGAGTGTAAAGCCTAGCTCCCACCCTCATCCCCCATTCCCTCCCTTGTGGCAGCACAGCCAGAGCACAGCCCATGGGAAGCAGGGAAGGATGCTGTGGGCTTGGGGCCCCCTGCCCTGCCACCCTCCCCTGGAGGCTCCATGGACCACCGGCCAGGACCAGTAAGCACTGCACCACCATGGCCGCCAAGCTGAGGCATGCCCTGCTTGCTCAGCAGCATTGGAAGTACAAATCTGCACTGCTGCCGCTGCCACACCTCACCTTGACAGCCATGCCAGTGCGGCACTCCTTCCTGTGCTGGGTCCTGCCCACTGGACTGCACAGGTGGCTCCTGCATGGAGCTGGTCCAGCCCCGTTGCAGCCTTGCATCTCACTGGGGGTGCAGAAATCTCGTGACCCCAACTGCTGATGTTGCAACCCCATTTGGGGTCACGACCCACAGTTTGGGAACCACTGGTCTAAATCGCCCATAGGTTTATCTGCATGATAAAGTTGTCTTGACTTTGCTATTTGCTATGTGTTCCTCCCCATTAATAGCATCAACTTGATCTTATCAAACCAAAGATAAGTCACCTTATCTTTGGTTTGATAAGGTGACACCTTATCAGAATCCACATTAAATATTTAGATTGAATGCATCTACTATTTTATCATCTACTTTTAAAAGAAAACTGAAATTGTTCAGAATCACTTTCTTTTTCCTTATGAAGAAAGGACCTTCAGGTTTTACTTTGCATTCTATGATTCTAAGTTAACTAGTTGCTCAATCAGTTTTCTGAGAAACCAAGTGAGGCTTATTAGCATGTAGTTCCAAGGATTTCCCTTGCCTTCCTCTACCACTTTCTTACAATTTAAACAAAACATTGGTAATCAAGGTAAATATCACCTGAGCAGAATTCAAGTCAATGTGTAATTCCTGTGTAACATTCTAAGGATAGTAAGTCAAGTGTGTACACAAAGCATCAAAGGATTATGATAGTGGCTATATTACAGAGAAATATATTAGTTTTTTACTTACATGTCCATATTAAAGAAAAACCCAAACAAAAACCAAACTCCCCAAAGACCCTCAACTCAAAGGAGGTTCTGTTGCTCAGATTTATTTTGTTATGTAGCAAGCATCCAAAATGAATTGGAGACAAACTTTCCTATTGTTTACTTGTAATTGTCAGTTGGTTTGTAGCAAGTTCAAAGTGGATATAACAAAACTGGAAGTTCCCTATTGCAACATTTTTCCCAATACATAAAAGCATGGTTCCATAATAAACAATTAATCCACTACCAGCACTGTGTTAAAAAGTGAACATTCCCTTTTGAACTTGTTAAGAAAAATGTTCTATTTGAACAGAACAGCATGATGCGGTCATGAAATTTCAAGTCAAACTTGTCACAGTTTAGACAATTGTATTAGAAAACTCAAAAATGATTTTTATAGTGGGGAGAATTCAATATTAATGTCAGTGAAGAAATACTGGACTATGAAGACCTCAGGTCTGATTATAAGTATTAGCTTGTGTGTCCCTATGCACATTTATTATCCATTTCAGTACATTTCCTGATGGAAAGCTTCTCATATATCCCACTTGTTGCTAACTTGAATTTGTCCAGTCTTTTCATTAAGGGCCAAAATTTAAATAAAGTATAGATACTCATTTCCTTCTATAATCAGGTAACACACCACCTGGATAAGGGAGATGAGGTTGACATCATATACTTGAATTTCAAAAAAGCCTTTGACTTGGTCTCCCACAACGTGGTTATGGTAATGTAGCAGGCTCACCTTTCAGACTTTGGATTGAGTTCTATGCTTCAGATCCTGCTGTTTTCATTCGTGGAGCCCATCCACCAATCAGGAGGCAGCAGGAGAAATAAAGTCAAGCTCTTTTCCTGAGGGGAGGGGGAGAAGAGCTCCCCCAGAGCTGACTGAAGACTGTAAACTGTCAGGTCTGGAAGACTTCAGGGGCAGAGCCCTGAAGCGTATAAAAGGAGCTGCGTGCCCAGCATGAGGGCAGATGCAGTGAGGGACTCAAGAACAGTGGAGCCAAGAAAAGCTGGGGAGCTCTCCCTTAGTGGGCAATAGGCCCAAGGCTCCTGAAGCTGCTGCTGGAAAAGCAGCCTTGGGAGTAGTGCAAGACCACTCGGGGTGTTCACTGTGCACAGGGACGGTGCGCGGAGACCCATCCCTGGGAGTGGTGTGAGACTGCTTGGGCCCATCACAGTGCACAGTTCGGTGTATGGAGACTAGGCTTTGGGAGCTGCAAGTGGTGGCTTGAGCCTGCAACCCTGGTAGGGCCTTGGGGGCTGCAGTGAGGCGGCTCAGGCCTCATCTCCCAGCAAGCAGCTAGGTCCCACAGTGTGCAGGGCGGTGCATGTGCCCGAGCCTTGGGAGCCAGGGAGCAGTGGAGGCTGCTTGGGTTAGCCACGCAGCATAAGGACAGCTGGCCAGAGCCTGAAGGGCCCAGCCTATGCTAAGAGAGCCCTCAGTGCCAGGCCAGGGCATGGGGAAATAGTAGTGCTGCAGTGTGAGGCCCAGCACCCAGAAGCCAGCAGCGGTGGTGCAGCAGCTGAGAGGAGGTGAGGAACCCAGAGGCATGGGAGAGGTGCTCCAGCAGAGGAGACCCAATCGAGCTGTGCCCTGACCACCGCCACCTGAGGGAGCATGAGTCATTGGGCCTTTGGGTCCCACGAGGGAAAGACATTTGGGGTGGGCTAACCCAGAGAAGGGGCAGGGGGAGCAGCCCCCCTGCCTAGTCAAGGCCCTAAGGGGAGTGCCCCTGGTGCTTCCTGGACACCCCCCAAGGGGCCCCACTGGAAGGAGGACTATCTCTTGCCATGGGTCAGAGACTATATTAAGGGATAGATGTTATTAAGATTGTTCATGTTTGGACCTTACATTTTGTAATTGAAATATTGTATTGTGATGTTGTAAATAGTGTTATTTAAGGTTTGACCCTGGTTATTGGTTAGTGTTCACTGTGTAAGTATAAGTATATAATATTTAGTTTTATGTTTATGTATATTATAACTTAATAAATTGTATATGGTTAAGAACTTTGGGCTTGGGCTAACTCTACAGACAAAAGAGAGGTCTGCTTGAAATTCTGGCATCCCTCTCACAGCACCCCCTTCTGCCTACTGATCCCATTCAACTGAGAATAGGACACACCCTTGGGTGTACCCGGGTTACAGTAAAATTGGGGAACTGTGGTCTCGATAATGCAATGTTCCATTAGCTAGGAAACTGGCTCCAAGACGAGACCCAGAGAGTAATCAGATGGAACCAAGTCAACATGGCACTCAGGGTTTAGTGCTCAGACAGGTGCTTTTTAACATATTCATTAATTATTTGGATTTGAGTGTTAAAAATGGACTGGCAAATTTCGCAGATGACACCAAATTATTGGGGACTGTGGTCACACTGAAGAATAGGCTGGAGATACAGGCTGACTTGGACACACTCACAAGGCAGGCAGATCAAAACCTGATAATGTTCAATACCAAGAAGTGTAAGGTGCTGCACCTGGGGGGAAACAACCTGCAACATGGTTATAGGCTCAGCAGTACTGTGCTTATTAGCACCACAACCTAAAGAGACCTGGGGGTCTTGATAGACCATAGAATGAACTGAGTCACCAATGCGATACCATAGCTGGCAAAGCAAACAAAACACGAGCATGCATCTACCGATGCCTCTCAAACAAAACTAAAGATGTCATCCTCCTGCTTTACTTGGCTTTGTTGAAGCTGTAGCTGGAGTACTGCTTCCAGTTCTGGGCACCACACTTAAGGAAGGATTGAGAGGGCCCAATGGAGGGCTACACACATGGTTGGAGGTATGGAGAGTAGGCTGTACAATGTAAGGTTGAGAGACATGGGACTGTTCAGCCTGGAGAAGAAAAGACTCAGGAGGGACTTGGTTGCAACCTATAAATATATAAGGGGCGCATATCAGGGACTGGAAGAATGCCTGTTCACCAGGGCTCCCCAAGGGAAGACTAGGACTAACCATCATAAATTGCTCAAAGACTGCTCTAGATTAGACATAAGAAAAAACTTCTTTACAACTTGAATGTCCAGGGTCTGGAATAGACTCCTCCCCAGAAGTGGTACAATCACCTACTCTATAATCTTCAAACAATGTCTGGATACTCGCCTTGCTGGGGTCATCTAACCCAAGCAGCCTTTCCTACCCAAGCACAGCAGGGAGCACAGGGGGGAGGCAGGCTGGACCTGATGTTCTCAAGAGGTCCCTCCCTAGCATCTACGAGTCTATGACTGAAATACTTTATAATACCTAAAGATGGGTCTTAGATGCAAGAGAGTCAAGACTTATTTATTATGGTCTCAGGATCCTTCCAGTATCACTGCCCATCTCTTCTGAGACCTATAGCATATTAACTCATAGTGCTCTAAGTTCAGAGGCTTACATGCATTTATGTGAAGCATATTACAATATAAAGAGATGGCATTAAAGAACCAACTTGACAAATCCATTATAAAGTCCATAATGACTATCACTACAATAAAAAGGTACTGACAGCAAAGTGCCACTTAGTTTTCAAATGATGATTTTCTTTCCTTTTGTCATAAAACCATATTTGGGTTTTGGGTTTCTTTTTTTTTTTTTTTGGGGGGGGGGGGTTAGTAAAACATGACTATTATTTTGGAATGACGCTGTATGCTCATCGCAAGCACTGGGAAGCTGTGAAAGACTACTTCAGAATTACACGTTACCCCTTTTGCTGGACAGAAGAAAAGAAACAGGGAAAGCAAACTAGACAAAAGAGGTAAAATGCATAAGGGATTGTAGATTTAGGTTGTTACTAACTTTTTGAAATATTCTCAGAATATTTAAAATGCAGATAATAGCCAAGATCAAAGCATACTCATTTTACACTAAATCAAATTTAGATGTGGTCCTATTTGACTACATCTATGTATACCCATTTTTTATACATTTCCACAAGTGTAAGCTAAAATGAATCATGCTTAAGCTACCATGAATCATGCATAAATCATTTCTAATTCAACAGTTAAATAAGAAATCCATCATTAAGCTAATATAGCAGTACTTTTGAATTTTAAAAATCTCTCTTCAATACTTCACAAAATACTAGGCCCTTTTACAGGAGACACAGTAACCCACTTATGCTTGGCAAGAGATTTTTACCTTGTAGGATTTGGAATTTATACTTAATTTTGAGGGTTTTAATTTTTTTTTTTTTTTTTTTTTTACATATCAAGAAAAAGTAACATTTAGAATTTTTTTTTTTTTTTTTAAGTATGTTAGCAATAGCATCCAAAATACTTGGGAAGTTCTTGACAAAACAGGGGATGACAATTTTCAAGCATATGTCTATTCAACGAACTACTATCCACTTATAAACAACTTATGCCCCTAATGCACAAAAACTATTCATACTCACTGCTTAGGAGACAAGATCTATGCTGGAGACCTGTGAATAGCAAATACTACATAATTTCTGGAGATAAACCACATTACAATTAAAGTGGGCCTCAAAACTGTTTTGATGAGGTATTCTTTGAAGCTCTACAAGACAAAGCGTATGGGTAACTTAAAAGAGAAAGATATTAAAAGTAATAGAATAGCCCATATATGGAAAAAAGAAGCATCACCAAAAACCACAGGTGACAATCAAAACAAAGAAAGAAAATTATCCCTTAATATTCCAATGAGGATACAAGCGTGCGTGCACACACACACATACATATGCATTCTATGGAACAAATGTTTTCAATCTTGAAGTCTAAAACAGCAAAAAAGCTATGAAAAAATACGTTGGAAGAAAAAAGAATACCAAACCATACATTATTAATACGAGTTAAAAAAAAAAAAAGAGAATGATAAAGTAATTATCACAAGCACTGTATCTGATGCTCAGATCGACACTTCAGTAAACCATTGGCATAGAACACAGTAACTTTCATATTTCTTTCTTTAAAAAAAAAGAAAGAAAAAACCCACCCTCAAACACCTCTATCAATTTACCTGACTCATATTGCCCTGCCTGATTGCAAGAAATTACAATCAAAGTGTGAAGAGAAACAGCTGTTGCCACCCAGATGCACACTTTTTGTATTCCTTTGCTCTTGAGGGTACATGCCTTTTGGAGGAAAATGATGCTCTATTTTGAGAGAAAAAATGATTTTGAATTGTTTAAACCTGGTAGTTTCCCATAGAAGAATATTATATTAGGACCAAAACAGTTGACAATTTTGGGTTAATACACTTGGTTAACACAGGCTGCAGCCCACAAATCCACTCAAACAACAATAGGCTCCATACAAATAAGGGTAAAAGGTAACAAAATCTGTGCCCAGAAGCTGCACTGCAACAAGGGTAAAGGAGTACACCATTTCCCTACTGCACACATACACCTTAAATGATTTCCACCCAAATTTAGGCTCATAGAAAAACTTTACAACATGTAAAACAGAAAAGTTTTAAAAACAGTAAGAGATTTCAACTAAATTTTATGATCACACATATTTGCAGAACTGGTGCTTTTAGTTCTGTTTAAACGTATATGTTTGCTTGAAGTACAATATTCAAATTAGTTGCTCATGGTGTCAGGCCAGTTCACAAGGCTCCTTAATTTATCATAATAGTTTTCTTGTTGCATTTGGACAATGGTGAATGTGTATATCAGATCAACTCTACAAGTCTCAAGGCCAATTTTCTCAGTGTGCTTCCACTAATGGCAAACTTCCATAGACTACAGTACATAAACACTTGAAAATAATAAATAGGATTGCACCAATAAAGATTTTTTGGTTGATATCAATAGCCAATTATTAACCAGCTATATCAGTCAATATCAAGCCAATATAGAGGAATGCAGCTGGGCAGCGTCAAGAGTGGTGTCTGGCCAGTAAGTCTGTGGCAGGGGATGGGTGTGGT
>NW_005842381.1:66512-66818 GCF_000455745.1 Alligator sinensis | reverse complement strand
GGGGCCCCCCCACGGTGAGGAAGGGAGTGGGGCAGGGGCAGGTACTGCCCAGCCAGGGTGATGAATGTGACCCTGGGGCAGGAGGAGTGGTGGACAGCTTGTCCAGGAGGTGGAGGAAGGTAGTCAGCTCCCTGCTGCAGCACACACCCCTGGGGGACGCATAGGGAACACATGGCCTCCTCGATTTGTGTCCCTCAGGAGTCACGCAGCATGAGAGAAAAGAACAGAGCACAGTGCCTGAAGCAGGGGCAGCACTAGGGGGAGCTTGGCGGGCTATGGCTACCCCCACACGACTGCCCGCCCTCC
>NW_005842381.1:61622-66457 GCF_000455745.1 Alligator sinensis | reverse complement strand
CGCCGCCCCCGCGCCCCCACCCCGCCGCCGGGGGGGGGGGGGGGGGAATGCCCTCCATACCTTCCCCAGGGGTCTGTGTAGCAGCGAGGAGCCACCCTCTTCCCATCTCCCTGTTCCTCCTGCTCCCAGCCTTGGGAAGTGCCTGCCTGGCTGGGCAGTGCCTGCCCCTGCCCCAGTCCCTCTTACAGTGGGGGCCTCAATCTGGCCCCCCATGTCCCTTCCTCACAGCTTGCTCTCCAAGCTGCCCAGCTGCATTCCAGGCCGCGCACATGCTGCAGCTGCAAACATGCATGAAGCATTTATCGGTGACATTATCGGCTACACCAGCCAAAAAAAGTCAATGGCCGATGATATTAATTTTCCTTTTGTTAGTGCCAATCCACTTTGCCCCAATATATCAGTGAACCTCTAATAATAAATAGAAATTACTGTTTTTTTTTCTGTTGTATAGATGATAATGATGCACACATTTGGTCTGTTATACTAGAAATATTAGAAAGCATAATCTCTTATGTCTCCTGTATTCTGGTGTGTTTATTTTAAAGCACTGGTTCCATCCACTTCAGCAATTTAGGCTAGGGACAGAAATGACACATAAACCAGTGTAAGTGATTAGAAACCAGTTCAAATCTGTAACACAACATAATTTCAGTGCACATAAACCACTTCCAAAATGGCTGAAACTGGTTTATGATAAACCAGAATGGATGTAGTATAAGACTTACCTGATTTAGGTTAAATGGGTTTATGGAAGTTCTGTCACAGTTCCTCTCCAGATTCAAGTTAACTCACAGTTCCCCAGCATCTCTCCTGCAGCCCTTCCCACCCCCCCACTCCTTGCAGGGAGGGCAGGCTAGCCTTGGCCCAAGCCTTCTGCTCCAGCCAAGCAGGGAGGTGTGCTCTCTTCTGGCTTCAGCCGGTGAAGACATGTGACTGCATTGCCAGAATCAAAAGTGAATGTCTATTCATTTACTTATTGGTTCAGTCTATGCAGCTTGGACTAACCTGTGAAAATTGAATCGATTCACCCTCAGGCTTTTTGACCATCTGTACTTAGCCTTAATGAGACTGAACAAAGAAAATAAAGCCTATGTAACCTACTCCATTCCCTTGTTCACAGCACTGTAATCTTCCATGTGTTACACAAAACTAAATGCATGTATAATTAACTGAACATGCAACTTTGTATTACCTCGCTGACCAAAAGTATGAACATTCATGACATCACTGGTACCATTTTTCTAATAAAAAATACATGTCAACCCAAAATTCACAATAAAAATGAATATGTAGTTAGTTGACTATATGTGCCTAAGCATTTTGGTTTCACAATCCCAGTTACATTTTTATTATAAAAGTCATACTTGGAAAAAAAAATCTTCAAAACAGCCAGCAGAACTAATGATCTGGGGAATTGTCCAAGGATATTACTTACAGCACTATAAATTTGACTTGTAATATCAATTAAATAATCATCATGTAAGGAGATTTAATTAATTTGATAAGGAAAAAAATATATTGTGTAAATTGTGGTTGCATATATGAATAAAATTAGTCTCTAAAGTGGTTAATGTGAACTATTTTCATGATGGTGTTGTTCTAGCCATTTCCCCTCCTGAAACTCAAAGTGCTTCACTGTAATATTGTTATTAATACGTACTACTAAAAATCAAACCGAATTATATTTTTTGCTCTTCCTAGGTTAATGAACAGCCAAAACAAGAAAAATCCAGGACGATTATTAATGTTCACACATTACATAATCCTACAATCTGAAGTAAAATGTTCTAAGAGCATTCCACAAAGTAGATAGTAATTATTCTAGGTATGCTAACTATACTCTTACCTTTGCTTGCACTCTCAACATGTTCCAATTCATCTGGGAATTTTAAGATATCCCGATAATTCTCTTCACATATTTCTGCCAGAAAATGCAACAGTGTTGTTTTTTGATCTGATGATTTGGTATCTCTAATCTGTAAACAGAAGGATGGGAAAGAAATAATTGGGGTGGGGGGGAGGGAAGGCATTAATTAGTTTTTTTCAACTATTTTCTTATATCCACCATCAGATTTATTTTACTTAACTCCATTTATAAATACTTGGCAGCCATCAATCTTCTGGATCACACTGTACATGCAAGAGGTCTATGTGACCATCTCATCAAGACCTAGATCGCATATGCCTAGGCAAGAGAACGGATGAGTGGAGCTGTTCTACCATCCCCCCTTTACAACATCAAGACACATTCCAAAGGCCAGACCAAATCCAGCTGTTCAATGCCTCAATAGTTGTAACTTCTGCCAAAGAGCAATAAGTTAGAGCTGGTGCTGACTGCCTAACACCTCTGCAAGGGCTCCTTTATCAGGGTATGTCTGTTAGCCTTTCTCCAATCAAGGAGTACCCACAAAGTAGTGAGGGTGAGGGTTTTGAGGCACCCTATATACTTGCCTTACTCTTGAGATTGCAACATTTTGGTATTCTATAGGGGATACCCTGCCAGAAGTAGCCCCACCACATTGTCTCATACCCCCCATAGTAATCCTTCAAAGTATGCTTTTTATATATATTTTAAAAATATATGAACATGCGTGTGTGTGTGTGTGTGTGTGTGTACATGAAAACACACACACACAAACACCATTTTTTAATCTTAATTATTTTATGTAAAGTAATCTCTGCTCTCTGTTCCTGGACATACAATTTTTGTTCTTAGGATAAGTTATGGATCCTTCTTACCAGTGTAAATCAATTGCACATTTAAGCAACAGCCAAAAAAAAGGTAGAACTTAATTACTGCTTCACAGTCTGTTTGGATAGACTTTAGGGGAAAAAAAGGTTTAACTCAAGAATTAAATGACTTGATCAGCTCTGCAAAAGGAGAAGCATAACAGATACAAACTGGCTGCCTAGAAGAGCTTCTTTACACCTGTATATGCATAATTAAAAAGAGCATGTATGTGTGTGTGTGTATGTTAGTTTTGGCACAAGTACAGGATATTGTGACTGATGATTCATACAAATACTAAGGATGCATGCATATATTAGATGGACAATATTTTGGAGACACAGGTCTTAAGACTTATGCAGAGGTAAGTAGTACTATGACAGCTGTAAAACGTTTCTAATGCACCTTTACTTCTACCACTATATCTAAAATAACTCATATATGCCTATGCCTCAAAATATACTACAAATAAAATGCAGGATTTATTTACAACAACACAAATATGTCCATAAAGATCTCCCATTTGCTTTGTCATTTTGTAAATCACTGGAAGTTCTAATTCTATAATCCTCATGTGACAGTCTTGCCCATGGATGTTCATTTTAATGTAGGCCTTTCAGCTTTGAGGATTTACCCTGTTAAGAATAAATGAATACACTCCATAAACAGGCTCTAAAATATATGATCTTTAGGCAATTAAGGAGCAATTTAACTCATATTGATTTGGATTATTAAAAGAAAAAAAATGTTCAGTAATGGCACACAGGAATGCATTACTACAGTAATCTTTAGAGAAGCTTTTTTCCAACTTAAAAAATAAAATCAGTCGCTAAAGTACTGAACTCTAAAAAGGAAAGTTAGTTTTATTTCCTCTTTAAAAGCCTTAAACATGAACAGAAAGACTAAAAAAAAGGGCATGTTGTAATATCACAGAATAGGTAAAACTGAAGTAACTCAGGCAAAATCCATTTCCATTGAGACAGCACAGCTGACTGTAGCAGTAAAAAAAATAAATACTTAAAATCAATTTTAGTATTTTGTCTATTTGAATGTCTTTGGCACAAATTCTGAACAATACAATGTCAAAACTCTGATTAACTCAATTCTATAAAATGCTACTAACGTAACATACAAGTATTGTCAATGGTAGCAAAAAACAGGAATTCTACAACGGTGCAATCTACAAGGATAATCCCACTGCTCAAATAGAACTGGTAGAATATTTGAGTCCATCAAAGATCTTTGCCCTTTTGCAGTGTAGCTCACTAGATTATCGGTTTATGTAGTGCATTTTCTTTTTGGGTATTTTAAACTATCCAGAGGAATAAATTAAAGCATCAAACAAATATTTTATTAGGTTCCCCCCACTTATAACTTTAATATCTAAAGTTACATGACACACAAAGCAGGCTGAACGCACAGCTCTGTATACTAGCACTAAAGCCTTTACTTGGGCAAAAATCCAACAGGAACAAATCCCAATGGACTCTAAAGATGTAAGTACCACAATACGTATATTTAGCCTCTCTCTCTACTATGTTCAGGATTATGTTTCTGTATTCTGAAGACAGGTCCGTACAACAGATGAACTTTTTACCAAAACAGGCAAACTGGAACAAGAACAGCAAATCTCACACTGAGTGTTTTTAAACCAGGCTTGTCCAACATGTGACCCGCAGGCTGCCATGCGGCCTGCCAAGGCATTTTCCGTGGCCCGTGGTGCTGCAACGGGAAATGAAAATAAACACGGTTTACTTTCATTCCCACCCGTTGTCCCTCCTCCCAGCCCCTCAGCAGCTTCCTAATGGCTGCTGAAGTGCTAGGGAAGGGACAAGGTTCCCACACACACCGTATCAGATTGACATTACCGACGCAGTGCATGTGGGAAGAGGAGTAGCCATGTGTCTCTTGAGACAGGATGAGCCCAACCACAGCAGTAGGGGGCTCAGCTGCACTTTCCCCCTACCTGCACTGGTCAGTCCCGAGTGGCACACGGCTCTGCCACCGCCTGTGCTGACTGGTGCTGACCCGGGCGGGTCTGTCTCATTCAAAGCAGCATGCAGCTGAAGCCGGCTGCCCACGTGCTGCTGAGGACACGAGGAGGCCA
>NW_005842381.1:54630-61544 GCF_000455745.1 Alligator sinensis | reverse complement strand
AGGGGGCTCAGCTGCACTTTCCCCCTACCTGTGCTGGTCAGTCCCGAGCGGCACATGACTCCACCACTGCTTCTGCTGGCTGGTGCAGACCCGGCCTGGCTCCTCTCATCCCCAGCAGCACATGAGAAGCCAGTTTTCAGCTGCCAGCAGAAGAACTATACACTGTATTATAGTGAACAGCTAATAAATTGAGAAAAGGCTGGTAAGTTGAGAATAAATGTGAGTGATTTTCTTAGAAGCTGAATCTGTTGAAAAACCACAGACGTCTGAGGTTTAGACTTCTCAACCTAAGAAATATCTTATTTGGTCTAGAAGATAAAAAGCTAAATCTGAAATATCATATTGATCTTTGTAAAAGATGACAGACAAAGACTATTCCAGCAGTTAATAGCAGTTCAAAACACTGACAGATGAAAAGCTTATTTATTTTTCTCTCCCTCTTTTTTTTTTTTTTTTTTAAATACTTCTTACTCTTATAGTTGATAGATTCAAGACAGATTTACAATTAGAGAAAATAGTTATAGAAAAACAGAACACAGTTACACTGATCTTAATTCACGGGCAAACCAACCCCTCTTCTTTTCTCCCCCCACCCCAACAAACAATCTTCAGTAAAATAAATAAATAAATAAATAAATAAAACCTATTTTATATATCTAGATACAGATCTATATATAGTTCTATATCTATATAGATTTTTTTAAAAATTGTTACATTGTTTCAATGGTTAATGAGGCCATGCAAGGAAGTACAAGGGATTTAAAAAAAAAAACAACAGTCCACTGGTACAACCTCATTAGGGCTCCTTGGGTGGAGACTCCAGGCCCAAATGGGACACAGGACATTTTGGGAAACATTTGCACATCAAAACCTGGAGTCCTATTTTAACCTCAAATTATTAAAATGGACAACAGTACAGAAAAAGTTATAATATTTTACCACCTGAACTAATAAGCCACCAAAATTAATAAGACATATTTAAATGAATTGTGATTCTTATTTGGTAAATAATTAAATCTTCAACTGTAATTATGTCAGTCGTAGCTATACTATCCTTAATAAGTTAATGACATGCTGCATGAGCATACAAGCAGCACACCTGTGTCTACAAATGGTTGCAAAGCACAGATTCTAATTTAACAGAGTTGAACTCTGATTAACTGTCCTAAATTGAACCATATTTGCTTGCATATGATATGAATCTTTCCTTCAAAAATTAACATTCCAAAATTATATTGTGTTTTAAAAACAAAAGCTCATTTTCTACCCAGAATAGCAACAGGAGCATTTCTAGTCAGGCAGCACGGGGGACTCAATAGGCAGCATGGTTTCATATAATCTGCTTGATCCATGCTAATTGCCCTTGACTCAAAAGGTTTTAGTGACCTGTTCTTTTTAATGGTACTGAGGTTGAACTTATCCAGTTATTCTTTCTTAAGCCACTGTGCTGAAGAATTTGCAATTTCACAATTCCTAGTCTCTCATATTTCATAGCCCTGCAGACTACTTTTAGCTTTTTATTAAATCCTAGATCCCTCCATTTCAGGTAGTTGAAGTCTGTTATTAAATCCCCCCTCAGTCTCCTCTTCTCTAGACTAAATAAGCCCAGTTACCTCAGTCTTTCCTCATAAGTCATGTCCCCAGCCCCATCAGCATTTGTGTTGCCCTCCACTGGACTCTCTCCAATTTGTCCACATTGTTTCTATAGTGGGGGGTCCAAAACTGAATACAGTATACCAGATGTCGCTTCATCAGTGCTGAATAGAGGGGAATAATCACTTTCCTTAACCTACTGGCAATACACCTACCAATGCAGCCCAGTAAGCTGTTAGCCTTCTTGGCAACAAGGGCATATGCTGACTCATATTCAGTTTCTTGTCTACTCTAACTCCCAGGAACTTTTCTGCAGAGCTGCTGCCTAGCCAGTCAGCCAGCAGCCTGTACTGGTGTATGGGACTGTTCCATCCCAAGTGCAGGACTTTATACTTTTCCTTCTTGAACCTCATGAGATTTCATTTGGCCCAATCCTCCGATTTGTCTAGGCCACTCTGAATCCTAGCCCTACCCTCCAGCATATCTACTACTCCCCCACAGCTTGGTGTCATCTGCAAACTTGCTGAGGGTTCACTCTATGCCATTTTCCAGGTTGTTGATGAAGACATTAAACAAAACCAGCCCCAGGACCAACCCCTGGGGCACTCCACCTGATACCAGCTGCCAACTAAACATCGAGCCATTGGCTACTACTCTCTGAACCTGATGCTCCGGCCACTTTTCTATTCACCTTACAGTCCACTCATTCAGCCCATACTTCCTTAGCTTGTCTGAGAGAATGTTGTGGGAGACTGTATCAAAAACCTTGCTAAAATCGAGGTACACCACATTCACTGGTCTCACCGCATCCACAGAGCCATTCATCCCATCATAGAAGGCCATCAGGTTGGTCAGGCATGACTTGCCCTTGTTGAATCCATGCTGATTGTTCCTAATCACCTGCTGATTGTTCCTAATTACCTTCTTCCCCTCAAAGTGCTTACAAATGGATTCCTTGAGGATCTTCTCCATGCTTTTTCCAGGGCTGACTGGTCTGTAGTTCCCTGGATCCTCCTTCCCTTTCTAAAATAGAAGCACTGTTTTCTCTTTTCTAATCATCTGGGACCTCTTTTGATCACCATGAGTTTTCAAAGATGATGGCCAGTGGCTGTGCAATCACATCACCCAACTGCCTCAGCACCCTCGGGTGCATACTATCTGACTTGATGGACTACTCTGGACACTTTTAAGAAGCATTTGGATGCTTATCTTGCTGGGATCCTTTCACCCTAGCTGACTTCCTGCCCTTTGGGCAGGTGGTTGGACCCAATGATCTTATAAGGACCCTCCCAGTCCTCATGTCTGCGAAGTCTATGAAGACTTGTACAAGTCCATCTTTTTTTAGTAATCCCTAACCTGTTCTTTCACCACTGAGGGCTGCTCACCTCCTCCCCAAATTGTGCTGCCCGATGTAGCAGTCTGGGACCAGACCTTACCTCTGAAGACTGAGGCAAAAAAGGCATTACACACTTCAGCCTTTTTCTGCATACTGTCAGAAGGTTGCCTCCCCCATTCCGTAAGGGGCCCGCACTTTCTCTGATCCTCCTCCTCCTACTGGCATACTTGTAGAAACACTTCTTGTTACCCTTCACATCCCTTGCTAGCTGCAACTCCAATTACACTTTGGCCTTCCTGACTTTATTCTTGCATGCCCAAACAATGGGAGAGTCGGATACAGCAACCTTTATAGACTGCGCCTTAACATTCAGAGCCAGGACTGGTGGCTAACTCTGGATAGCACACTGGATAGCACACTTTACTAGTTTCTGTCAAGGTTGAAAGTATAGGTTTAGAAGACAGTAAAGATGAGTTAAATGCCATGATCAACTGGGGAGTCTACAATGATAAGGGCAGCATGAGGAAGCAGATTGTCATTTCATATCCCATCTGGTATAGCCTGAACTAGGGATGTGGGCACTGGATGCAAATTGGAGCCACCAAGCTACTCTTAGTTGAGAAGATTCAGAAGAGCATCTAGGCCATTGATTTCCAGTCATCTTGGTGGCCTGCAGATTACTAATAACTGAGCCAGGACACAGTAGTGAAACATGAGAGCTTCAATAGCATACTCAGAGGCCACTGTCTCAAGTTCAGGTGAGTGAGGCAAATTGTGGTTCTAAAGATTGGCCCCTGTCTGGGGCTCCTTAAAGAAGGGCCAATCTTTAGAACCATAATTTGTTAACAAGTTCTTGAGAGCCAAGGGGATAGAAGGTCTCTGAGCAGAGACAGTGCCAGGGTTGCAGGTAGCCATTTAAATCTTTGGTGCCTAGACTAGAGTTGGAGCCCAAGAGACCTGAAGCTAGGTATCGTGGTGTGATTTGCATGAAGAGACCTGCAGTATATAGAACATTTCCCATAAATATGGGAATCTCTTTTAAATAGTATCATGTGTACCTCTCCAATACCAACACGACAGTCACAAAAGAAGCTATAACACTTAGGTACCAAAAGTGGCGAGAGGCTACAATAAAGACTCTTAAAACTATTAAAACAAAAGAAAAGAGGTTCCTAATTTCCCTACCCAGAAACAAGAGTCCAGGAGATAGTAGGATAAAATGGCCCCCAGGAGTCATATAGTGCATGAAAATTTGTGTGTGAAAGGAAGAAACCTAAAAGAAATAAAAGCTGTGAGGTCTAATAAATACGTACGGACAAGGTTTTTTTGTTTGTTTGTTTTGAGAGGAAAGAAACTAGTAGTAATCTTGCTATTTTTGTTTTCATCAAAAAAGCTCTTTGAAGACTTCAAGCAAGTCCTTTAGTTGATAGGCATAAGATGACAAAACTGTTCCATCTAATCCCAGAAGTTGACAGGAACTCAGCAACAGAAGTTATGTACCACCCTTTCTCCCCCCACCCCCCGTATGAGGACAGAGCTAGGTGCACCCCATAGGCAAGTTGAAGCAAAATGTCTTCAAAGAATGCTTGAGGTGCAGTTTTGCCCTTAATGAGGATGTTTACCTAGACAATCGCTCAAAGGAGATATTGTTGGGGTGGGGTTTGTCTTATTTTGTTGTAATAGAGCAAACTCTGATGAAAGAATTGCCAGAATTTCACAGAAAAGAATGATCAAAAAAGGAGGCTCTCTCAGCCTGACCCCGAAAGGGGGAGGTGAATTTTATACATTTGATTTGGGGTTGAAAATACTATTCAACCTCCTAACATTTTTCTCTGCATTACCAATATGGTTAATGTTGATGAGCAGTTCTCCACTGGTTTCACCATAGAAGTAAAACTGGTAAAACTGCCCTGTGCACACTCCTCCTGCCTTAGGGTGGTCTAATCAGCTTAAAGCAGGCAAGGAGATGGCTCAGCTTAGCCATGCCTGGTCTGCTTCCACCCTTCTATGTTCCTTACAGAAAAAGAGGCATGTGGGACAGTTATACATGTTGAATATATTAAGGTGCTGAAGGCCACATTAACTAGCCATTCAAACTCTTGAAAGATCCTTCTGCAAATCACACAGATATTCAGTTTGTGAATAATATTATTAGATATGGAATCATAATATTCATTAGATATGGAAAATAAAAATCAAACCTTCCATGTAATACGTATTTCCTGTTCATTTCCTTCCCCCATTACACTCCAATTTACGCTGCACGCGCTTCCTCGTACCTTGGTTCCCTCTTCCCTATTGTTCTTTCCTCCTTGATTTCAGTGACAAAATACTATGTGGCCACATTTTTCCTACTTTTACATACATTACACTTTTGCTATTTGACAGCACCTCTTTGAAAAGATCGACATTATCTAGCAACAGACCAGACAAATGCTACCCAGCTTAGGGTATGAGAGAGATTACTCTCAACTGCTTCAAAAGGGTATGTGAAATTGCTACAAGTGATTGCACATATTATGATTTAACTGCTACCTTTTTTACATTCTACAGCAGTATGAATGAGCTGACCGCCTATAATTTTGACCGTGAATCAAATGTATTAAAAATTATATTAAAATATTTCAAATTATTTGTATAGCTTGGGATTGAATTATGGATATAATTAAATCAGGAACAAAAAAGGATGATCATAAACTGGGATGGGATGGAGGGAGGAACAGGGAACAGGGTGGAACAAAACCCTGGCATCAGGTGAAATAAATGTAATAGTAATAGATGACTCTTACTATTGTCTATGTAAACACTAAGATATAGAAAAGCTATGTTTAAGAACAAACATATTAAACTCTGTTTATTTTATAAAACACAAAGTAAGATGTGTATATGAATCTGTGTATATTAGGGTTGTACTTATATCATTACAAAAGTTCATAATAAATATATGCATCTATTTCTACCCATACCCTCACTAAACTATCTCCATAACTACCACCTTAAAGAATGGGCTAGTGTTACACATTTTTCAGAGACTAATGTGGGGCTGTGCAAAACGGCTGTGTTTCTATTTGGTTTTGGATTCGGCCGTTTTGGAGGGCAGTGATTTGTTTCAGTGTTTTGGATCACTGTCCTGTTTTGTTTCAGCCAAATCTCTTCTGAATCAGTTTCGAATGGGCTGCAAGCTTCACACAGCCCTACTGCTGCCCAGCCAGGTGGGGCTTGGGACCAGGGGCCCCAGCGGGGAGCAAACCAGGACGGGCAGCAACGGTGAGGAGACCCTCAACGCGGATCTCTACTTACTGCAGAGCCGAGTCGCACAGCAGGGCAGCAGCATACAGCTGTTTCCCTGCATGCCTGGCTCTGAAATGCCGAAATTTTCCAAAATGTTGTGGAAACATTTCAGATGCCTTGTTTCGTTTCAGAGATGTTTCGGAGCCTTCTGTTTCTATTTGGATTCAGTGTTTCAGGTGCCAAAATGGCCTGAAACACCTCCAAAATGAAACAGCTGCCAAAATTTTGCACAGCCCTAATTAATAGGCATAAGGCAAGACAACATAAAATATTCATAAATATTTAACTTTGTAGTAATTTCCTTCTTAAAGAACCCAATTCTGGCATCTTTCTTCTATAATTCCCAACCTCTTCTATACTTGAATTTAAGAAAAAAATATAAAGTGTTCTTTTACATATTTAAACACACACACACGCGCGCGCGCGCGCACACACACCCCTACTTTACATGTAACAGAAGACTACCGCTAATATTAAAATATCTTCAGTTGTAGACTCTACAGCAGTTCTTGCATATTTCAAACTAGCATGTTCCTTATTGGACTGATTCAAACATGTAATGTGTCAAATATATTTAAAAGCAAGAATACTTATTTAAAGTATGTATACAGCAACATTATAAAGTGAATGCAGTGATAATGGATATACTATGACAAATTCAAATAAAAGCTAATTATTTGAACAGCAAATGGAA
>NW_005842381.1:51860-54620 GCF_000455745.1 Alligator sinensis | reverse complement strand
CTCTTTCCACTATAAGAGTACAATACTATGCTATATATGCCACCTAACTTTTTATTCTAGGACACTAGGATATTTTATGCCTAACTTAAGGATAACCTGATTCTCTCTGTATTATCTTTGCAAAGTAGTAGGACTGGAGTGGCACTGCACCTTTGATAGTCCCCCCCAAAAAATCAAGAAGTAAGGTAAATTTGTGATAATTTGTATTTGGCCTAACTGTAAAATTGGGAGAGAGATTAGAAAACTTTACTTCTTGCCTATCTTCACACTGTCAGAAAGTTCCAGGAAAAGCTGCTATGAAGACATGTAATAATCACTTGTTCCTGCTCTGTGAAATTCAGGGCTGAAAAAAATCTCATGTAGCTGCGTTTGGCACACAACCAGCACATGTTCAACACCAGTGTCAAGCATATTTAAAATAACACTGTTCTGACACTGATCATATAACTTCCTTAATACATAGCACAGAGGAGAATAAAGTAGGCACACAACAATCAGATGCACTGTTTTACAAGTTTAAAATGTACTGAAATATTTTGTCCAAATAAAAGAAAGAAACTACCCTACTGATTCTAGGTCCTTGTCTGCTTGATATTTGTCTTGTCAGCACACACACACACACACACACACACACACACACACAGAATATAACCTCATAAATCCAGCATTGTTGCGACCTAGCACCTGCCCAAAATTTGAAAATTCCAGATTTTTGAAACACCTTGTGGCCGCTGCTCTGGGACCTCTCCTCCCCTCCTTCCCACTCCGTGACTGCCTGACACTACCCCCCACCCCAATGCAGAGGGGGAGAGGGAGATGCTTGCATGCAGCAGCTGCTGCCACCATCCACCACTCTGTGCCACAGCCACTGTTCTGAGACCAGCCACCGCTATTCCCAGACATAGTGTATTTTTAAAAAGTGCTGGGTTTTGAGAATTCTGAAAGTAAGATTTATGAGGTTATACTGTACCTGTACAAGCAATTTATTGATATAGTTGTCAGAAGTAAGCAATTTTAGGGTATGGACAAGCAAACATTTAGCCACGTTTAAGAGGAAAGGAGAGGAGCTGCTACTCAGCAGCTGCTGTACTGTGGGTGTATCTACATGTGCAACAAATGCAAAGCAATAAACTCCAGGGCAGTTTGAGTTAGAGTAAACTGCTCTCAGGCACAGTGTCTACAAAAATGCCTGGGACAGCAGCAATTTGAGCAACGGTGGAACAAAACCCCTGCTGGCTGGACTGACCAGGTGCAATTTACGCCCATGGTCAGTGTTTACATGCGCGTTCCAGCGCAGTGAATTACTCTGCCATAAGACAGTACTGTCCCAAACAGTTCATTAGTTTACTGATCCATATTACTGGTGCATGTGTAAATGGTGATGCTTTACTGTTGAGCTAACTTGTTTAATCCACAGTAAAGTGCATGTGTTGATGTACCCAGTAACTATTATTTGTGTATGATCCTGTAGTGATACATGATAGCTAAATCACCTTAACTTTGACTGAAAGAAGGTTAAAGTTGGAGTGGATTCACTTGTATTGCTACAGCATCATGCAGAAGCTGACTGTATCACCTTATATCAGGTTTTTACAGGCACCTATTTATGTGCCAGATGTCTGCGCCAACACATGCTAATTAGCACACACTGGAGCAGGCTTGATTAATCAAGTCTGCTGGCGCGTGTTAATTAACATGCTCCAGCAGCCTCCGTGTCACATGTATTCAATGTCCCCACACTTCAAATAGCGGCAGGAGCATTTGAATTAAAGCTCATCAAACAAGCTTTAGTTCAAGCAGCCCTGCCACCATTTTGAAGTGTGGGGCACTAAATACATGTGATGCTGCCGGTGCTTTAATTAGAATGGCTCCCCCCGCCCTGAAGCAAGTGTACAGATGCCCTTAGATACCAAGCAACTGACCAAGCTGCAGAGTACATGGATTTTTTTTTTAATTTGTACACAAAGATGACATAGCATATCCCTGCTTATATATAACAACACAACAACACTCATTATCTTTTCTTAATCCATCTGGTAATATTATACCAGATCATAACACACACACATGCAAAATAACTTAATTCTGAAAGTCTTCTTGTAAACGATTATTACCTTTGGACTTGCCTAAAACTTAGATTGAAAGACTTTTCCACCATAAGATGCAATTACATTGGTGGGGGGGACATAAGTGGAAAATAGTATATTTAAAAAAAAAATCTATAATAGTGAGAACAGATTAGCAGGCACCTTTACTCAAAGGGCTAGGGTAATAATAAGTGGCTTCTACTGGCTCAGCCTGTCTGTTTCCTGTTATGAAAACCTAAATTTAGAACTGTTTGTCAACAAGTGAAATACAAAATGAAAAATGACCTGTTGCTGCAATGGGTGAAGACTGAAAATCAGGGTTATGCATCTTTCTTGTGCATTGAAAAACAAGAACCATTAAATATTTAGCTTACATTTCTTTGAATTCTGAATTCATTAAGAAAGATTCATCAGAATAACACTTAGATAAACAATTATTTGAATACAGACCAGGCAATTGCTCCTCTTCCATCTACCCTAGCACCTACTCTTTATGTTATTATACTGTATTTCTCAAACAATGAAGGAAAGGAATGTCTGTCTGAGGCCAACTTCCCTGCATGGCCAATGTCAATAGTTAATAGGGAGACATCAATGGAGTGCATTTCTACAATGGTCTTGAATTCAATACTGTTAATTGATTATATTTGAGTTCATAAAATCTGCAGATCTT
>NW_005842381.1:50472-51829 GCF_000455745.1 Alligator sinensis | reverse complement strand
CTTTCCCTATTTAGTTTTATAAAACAACTAAAAATGAGGAAATTTAAATTTATCAATAGTGAACAATCTGTGTTTCTTCTAGAGAAAGAGAGATGGGGGAAAAAAATATTTTCCTCTTCAGATGTATGAAAATTCACACTGCTATTACAAGGTACAGTTCAGAAATCTTAAAAACATTCCTTTTGTAATTTTCTAAAAAGCATGTGATTATTACATATCAAAGCGATTGTTTCAAAGTACTTTAATTAAGCAAATGAAAAATATTTCCCAATTTTTGGCAAAATTAATATAGTTGGTTCCCAAGAAATACTGTATCTTAATTTAGCTGTAGATTTTACATTAATTAGCTGTCTTCCTTTATGTGAATTGTATTCATACTTCTTCATAAAGCTTAAGACAAACCTAACATTATTAAAAAAAAACCTAATTAAAATGAAAACTGACTTGTCCCTAAATCGTCTTATCCTCAGTGAAGCATCCATCAAAAAATAATTTGCATTAACAGTGATTTCTGTTAGTTGGAATCTATAGGAAGGTAAGACTTTTTTTAACCAAAAAGATAAATATCAACAAAAGCCTTTAATACCTTGCTTTTTACTCTCTAGTTGAAATTACAGCAGGTTTGGCATAATCTCAAATTGGGAAGTGTTGATTTACAAACTTTTTTATTTTTTTTGTTTGTTTTAAGTTGGCTCAGTTTTTCAGGTGGCAGTTATAAGCAGGGATCCAGTTTTTCCATTTCCCACAGAAAAACAGAAAACTACAGATTCCCCTGTTTTATCAGAGAAAAAACAGATCTTACCTTTTAGCAGAGAAACCTGTGGATTTCCCCCTTTTGCAAAGAGCTGTGCAGGCTGGCAAAGTTCCAGCCTGCAAGAGCTGATTACAAAAGGGATGGGAAACCCCCAGCCCTGCCTGGGGAGGTGGGGGAGGAAGGGTGGAGTCTGAGCCTGTAAATCAGCAAAGGCTCGGCTTGCCTCCGCTTAAGCTGACTCTTTGCTCCTGGAGCCTTTATGGTAAACGGGGCTTGCAGGAGGCTAGGGACCCCCTCTGGCAGGGCTGGAGGATTGCAGATCATGGCTGGGGGCACCAGCAGGTTTAGGGGGGCAGGAGCCAGCCCCGCTCAAACACACATCAGCAGTGGGAGAGCCGGCTCATGCTCTCCCTGCAGCAGCCACTGCCTTATGTTGTGGGCAGGGAGCTGAGGATTTGGGACCCTGGCTCCATAGCCCTGGCAGCTGGGGGGCAGGGGCTATGGGTGGGGAGCAAGGGGCACAAGCAGGGTGGGGGAGCTGTTGTGGAGGAAGTGAGGGGCACCAGCAGCGTGGGGAGGCTTTGGGGGGAGGAAGGAGGGGCA
>NW_005842381.1:22013-47885 GCF_000455745.1 Alligator sinensis | reverse complement strand
GAGTCTCCAGTCATCCGCCCTGGTCGTCAATATCGGCTTGCAGGGATGTGTAGCTTTCCTTAACATAGAGAACTACACCCCCGCCCCTTTTATCTACACGATCCCTCCTGTACAGGGTATAGCCATCTATACCCGTGGTCCAGTCATGGGTGGAGTCCCACCCATGACTGGAATTATCAGAGAATTTGCAATTTTTTATCAGGGAAAACCAGGATCCCAGGTTATTTGTTACCTCTACCTAGAAGACTATACGAAATAAAATATCAGAACTATATTTTGTCTGCTCATGTACACACAGAAACACCAACAATTTCCTCTTACCCTTTTGTTTATTCAGTTCAATTTACCTTCATTAGTTTAAAAAGGATTTTAAAAAGTTCCTATGAAAGAACATGCTTTAGAAAGCATTTCTATATTGTAACAAAATCTAGATGACCACGTGGATTGTTTCTCTCTCATGATTACCATCATACAGCAATAGCTGAATTTAAAATCTGGTTTATATATAAACACATACATACATGTACATATACTCTCTCTCACACACACACACACACACACACACACACACACACACGTATATGTATATATGCCACATCTCACATTTCTTAAACCTAAAAAAAAAGAGGCTGTCACTTTGCAAAATATTATTCCTGCACTATTTACATACGAAAAACAACCAAAATACACCCCCAACCCCAACCAAAATATTTAACTACTGGATAATTGTTCCTATAGAACTAACTTAGTTCTTAAAGTGTTTTTCAGAGATTTCCCCCCCCCCCATACTGCTTTCCAATGGTGCAAGAGAAAGTTTGAATAAAAACTATATTAATACGGATCAATTAGAGGGGGAAAAAGGTATATTTCAGAACTTCAGGTACCATATTTATCCAATCCCAAGATGAGGTCCCCCCTTAATTGGCATAAGGGGAAAAAAGCCTTTGTCTTATAATCATGTACAAGGAAACCTCACTCAAGCTGCAGCCAAAACTAGTATGTGCTAAGCAACGGAAACCAACTATTAAGTAGATTAAATTTTGCCAACACTAAGCATGACAATAAAACACATGGCCCACATTGGGAAAATATGCTGCTGGGAACTCCCCCCTACCCCCTTTCTGGCAGGCTTTTTATGTGAAAGTCCCATGCCCAAAAGCCTTCAGCTAGGGACAGAAGTTACACATAAACCAGTTGAAGTGAGCAGAAACTGATTTAAACCTGTAACAGAACAGAAGTTCAGAGCACATAAACCACTTTCAATATGGCCAAAATCAGTTTGAGATACACCTGGTTGAATGCAGTATCAAACTTAACTGATTTACGTCAAATGGGTTTATGGAACTTCTGTGCCTGATCCCTGCTGCAGTCACGTTAACTCACGGATCCCCAGCATCCCAGGATATTTTGCAGCCCTGGGCTGGGCTGTCTGCTCCAACAGAGCAGTGTCTGCCCTACTCCTCCACTCCATAGCCAGAGTGATATCACTGCTCTGGCTGACAGAGAAGGGGGTGGCGGGGAAACATAGCACCACAGCCCAGCTGGGGTCTGCCTGGAGGGGGGTAGGGGAGATCCCTGCTCTAGCAGAGAGAAGGGGTGGAGCAAGCCCTTGGTCCAAACTGGCTAAGTATTGTGGGAGAAATTAAACCCTGGCCCTGGCCCACACTGAACCTGCCTGGCAGGGGTTGGGGGGAAGTCCTTGGACGTTTCTCCCCCTCCATAGAGTGGAGAGGGGGGCATGGCGAGGCCCCCTCAGTGTGATGGAGTCGGGGGGTTAAACCCCTACTCTGGCCAGCACCAACCCCATTCAGGGTTTACCTGGGGGGGGGGGGTTCAGTGAGTAGGGAGGGAAACCCTAGAGCCCCCCCACCCACCCACCTCCAGCAGAGGGAGGTCATGGCCCACGCCCTGGCCTGACCCAACTGATTATGACCGGGGGAGGGGTCTCTGTCTTGCATACTTGGCTGGCCCATGACCTAGCCATGCCCCTCCCCTCTCTGTTCGAGTGGGGAGGGATTAGAAAAGCCTCTGAGGGCTTCCTTCCCACCCCCTTCCCCTGCCATGCAGACCCTAGCTGGGATCCATGTGGGCCAAGGTGGGGATTTAAACCCCACACATTGTATTCATCCAGCTGGGCTAGGACCGGGCCAGGACCCCCTCTCCACTTGAGCTGTGGTGGGGAAGCCTCCAAGGGCTTCTCTCCCAGCTTCCCTCCCTTTCCTTCAGCAGTGGCTGGCAGACTGGGAGGTGTGCTCTAGCACCCCCCAGCTTCTGGTCTGGTCCACAATAGGCATGTGGCTGTATTTCCGGAATCATAAGTGAATGTCTGTTCACTTGCTTATTGGTTCAATCTATGCAGCTTGGATTAACCTGCAAAGATTGAATCAATTCAGCCTTGGGATTTTTGTCTGAACTTAGCCTTGGAATGTGAACGCCTCCTCTTCTCCCCATCTTTTTTTCTTTTTTTCAGTTTTGTGTCTCAAGCCAAATTAGCCAACTCAGTTTTGAATTCTATCAACTGAGCAGAGCTCAACTGTTCAAGTCTGTGTGGTGCTACAACTGGCAAGTATACTCCTTCCCAGACCCTTCAGCCTGGGGCTTCAGATATTCCCAAACTGTAGTCTTGCTTGCTCCTAGCCAAAGAGATAATATATGCCAGGGCCCATTAAGTGCAATCCCCCTCACCACCTACTATTTTTCAAGTCATTGTGAGCCATGACACTGCTTTATGTCACAGAAAGTATTCTGACAGACATGGAAAGGAAAAAAAAAGAAAAAAATTCCCCTGTCCCCCCCCCCAAAAAAGCTTTACCAGAAGAAGCAGTGCATTACTTTGACCAGGCTCCGCTTGATCAGGCACTTCAACGGAGCTTTCTGGCAATATTATCTAAAGTTGATTCAACGAGCTATTAGATAAAAAGTACCAGAAAAGCCCTGCTGAAGTGCCTGATCTATACAGACATTGAGTGAGCCAGGTCAAAATAACACAATTCCTTTTCTGGGCATGAGCTGGGCTCAGCACAGGAACATGCTGAGTTTCAAGGAAAGTGTCTTTTTCAAAGAAAGAAAAAAGTCTATAAGCAGCCTTAGTGGAAATGAGCTTACTCCTCAGCCTTTTGACTAGGAGTGAGACTAGGGGGCATCTAAACTCCAAGGCTTCCAGGCTTGGGGCTGACAAGAAGGATGCCTGCCACAGCATCACAACAACCTCTGGGGCCCTGACACGCTACACAGTGCCACAACAAGAAATCAACTTTTGGGCTTTGCCCAAGTGATACTGAAACTGATTTAACCTGAGTTTATACTAGAGATAAGTGCTGCTGAGGGGTGTTTCTGAAACACCTCTGCTAAACTTTCAGCTGTTTCAAAAAAAGGTAATGTGTATCACTTTTAGATTAACTTAGTCTATGGGCACGGTATACAAATAGCTACAGGCAGGATCTGACAATAAGGGGAAGGGGTGGGGGAGGGGCTGCCAGGGGGAAGAGTTGGGGGCACGCAGAGAGCAAAAAGCTATCTGATCTCCCAGTTTTATTTCCCCTGCTGTAGCAGCGGGAGGGGGGTACATTTGAGGCAAGCAGCCAGTAACTAGATTCTGTACCCGGAAAATTATAACACATTTATAATTTTTCCATATATAGAAGCTAATTATTGGGGAGCTGTCTTATAATCAGAGTTAACTTCTATTAGAGTAAATACATTAATTATTAAAAAAGAAGCAACAATTAGGTAAGTCTTTGGATACAGAAATGTATGTATGCAATCAAAATAAATAAAAGTGGTGGAATGCACTTTCCCCATGTAAAACAGTTAAATATTCCAAGAAGACAATTTTCATTTCTGTTAGAAAAGTGATAAGAAAAACTAAAAATACCCCTGCAGCTTTTTTTAAACAAACTTTAAAAAGTCTAATTACAGTGAGAAAGAAACCAATAGGACAAACTCAAGAATTTCATGGAAACACATATTATTATATGTAGCATGCAGGCCTACTACTAATGCTGAGGCAAACTGAAGTCTTTATTCACACTGGACACTGATTTCAATCATACTAATGTAACTGGTCACCAGTGTACAAAAATCTACAATCTAGCCCTAATAAAGCATCAGAGATGTAAGGAACCAAAAGTAGTGTTCTACAGGTTTATCTAAATTCCTTCCATAAGTGAAAGGACAAAGCACGCATTATAGTGATGCTCCCAAGAGTAGCATCAATGTAATTAGACATGCCCTAAAACATGCTCCCAAAGGAACCACACTGTTCTATGCCTGCCATTCTCCTCAACTTCATCAAGAATCTTGACCTACATGTTGGAAAGTTTTCTTCATGTTACTTTAATTTCACCTTTTCTCCAGCAACTTCTAATTAGAAAGATGTTCTGTAAAAGATAAAGCAAAAAGCATGGAACTAAGAGACACTGAAGAATGCTGCAGTCCAAGCTGGCCAGTAAGCTCTTATACTTTAATCTGTTACAGAACAGTGTGAGAGTTCACAAGGCAGATGAGAAGAACAATAGAGAGAAAGCGACGGAGAGAGAGAGAAAGCCAGGGGAAAATAAATGGAAGAGGGAAAGATGGGTAAGAAAAAGAAGAAAACTAAAGGGGAAGAAAACTAAGTAAGGGATACAGAATGGTAAGAATGAGCCTATCACAAGGTTATTCATAGATTCATAGATTGTAGAGTTGGAAGGGAACATAATGGATCATCATGTCCGACCCCCTGCCCCTGGCAGGAAAGAGGACCAAGGTCAGATGACCCCAGCCAGGTGACTATCTAGCCTCCTCTTGAAGACCTCCAAGCTAGGTGATAGCACCACCTCTCTTGGAAGCCCATTCCAGATCCTGGCCACCCTTACTATGAAAAATTTCTTCCTAATATCTAACCTAAATCCACTCTCAACTAGTTTACACCCATTATTCCTAGTCACTCCCTGGGGCGCCTTAGTAAACAGCGCGTCCCCTATTCCCCGTTGACCTCCCCTAATAAATGTATAGGCGGCCACAAGACCTCCCCTCAGCCATCTCTTGTGAAGGCTGAAGAGATTCAGCTCTCTCAACCTCCCTCCGTAGGGTCTATCACGAAGGCCACTAATCATGCGAGAGGCCCTCCTTTGGACCCTCTCGAGATTCCCCACGACCCTCTTGAAGTGCGGCGCCCAAAACTGGACACAGTACTCCAACTGCTGCCTGACCAGTGCCGCACAGAGGGGGAGCATCAACTCCTTTGGTCTATTAGTCATGCACCTGCTAATGCATGACAAGGTGCAATTGGCCTTGTTGATGGCCTCGTTACACTGCTGGCTCATGTTCATCTTGGAGTCAATTATGACTCCAAGATCCCTCTATGCCTCTGAGCTGCTGAGAAGGACACTCCCCAACCTATAGGTGTACTGGGGATTCCTCCTTCCGAGGTGGAGTACCTTATATTTATCTTTATTAAATTGCATCCTATTTCTCTCTGCCCATTGATCCAACCTGTCCAGGTCAGCCTGAATCTGCTCCCTGCCCTCCGGTGTACTAACTTTGCCCCATAACTTGGTATCATCAGTGAACTCGGAGAGGGTGCTCTCCACGCCCCCGTCCAAATCGCTGATGAAGATATTAAATAATATCGGTCTGGTCCTGTGGGACCCCACTGCCCACCTCCCTCCAGGCCAAGAAGGAACCATCCACCACCACTCTCTGGGTGCGGTCCCTAAGCCCGTTGGCCACCCACCTGACCGTGTAGGCATCCACTCCACAGTCTGTTAGCTTCCCAATGAAGATAGGGTATGAAACCGTGTTGAAGGCCTTCCTAAAGTCCAGGAAGATGACATCAGCCTCGGCTCCCGCATCCAGGCAGTGTGTGACATGGTCATAGAAGGCTACAAGGTTTGTCAGGCAGGATCTACCTGTGACAAACCCGTGCTGGTTTCCCCTCAGCATCGTTTCCCCTGCTGGGCCTGCACAAATGTGTTCTTTGATTATTTTCTCTAGAATTTTCCCAGGAATAGAGGTAAGACTGACTCGTGATGGGCAGGTAAAAAAGAGTATCAACACGTATTTCTTGCGTTTTGATACCAGAAGAACTAAGTAGTACAATTTATGCCAGAGGTTAATAAAAACTCATTTCTTGAGAGGTAGTTTAAATGGTAAGTAAAATGTGTAGATTCCTTTGGAAGCTTAGGATTATTTTTCTTTTCTTAATAAATTACTCATTTAAACTCTAGGTGTTTTCCGGAACACCAGAGCATGACAATATTTTCACTTAAAGTAAATGTTTCCTAAGGATGGAGTATTCAAAACCATATACTCTGACTGAGGTGCACAGATTCCACTGATTTACATAAATAAATATTCTCTTAGACCACTTCAAGCACTTTTGAAATGCCCATCCTATATGTTTACTAATAGTTCTTAAGGAACAAGTATGTGCAGAATTTTCCCCTTACCTTCAGGGTTTGCTGGAACTACATAAACAAATGTCCCTGGAACAATGATAGTATACACAAAAGTTAAAAAAAAAAAGGACGCATAAGCACAAACAGACTAAACAGCTGAGGTTAAGAACATATTTACTAAAAGGCTGAAAGATGCCTGGTGTGCCTCATTCCACTTGTTCACAAGAGAATGGTAGCAAACAGCCCTGAATTCTGAAAGTCAAAAAGTAACCTTTCTTCTGTTTAAATGAAGCACATTTCTACCATGATAATTTTCCAGACCCCAAAGGGTTTTCTTGTCTGTGAAAGAAAAAAAGCTAATCATTACTGTAACATAGCAAACAATAGTGGCCAATCCAGATATGTAAAATTGTCAGAACTACCAACTTGCTCAGAAGATTCACCTTTAGATATTCAACTATATCATCCCCTCTTTGCTTCTCTGCTTCCTTCTCTATCATATTTGCATATTTACAGAACACTTAATACTTAAGCAATCATTAATGTTTAGGGGTTTGGGTTGTAGCCGTGTTGGTCTAAGGACACAGGCAGACAAGGTTCCTTGGGTGAATTTGATATCTTTTATTAGACCAACCCAAATGGTTGGAGAATAGTTATTAAGCAAGCTTTCGGGTTCAAAAACCCTTCATCAGGCTAAGGAAGGGTCAGCAGTTGGTGTGTGCTCTTCCTGGATGGAATAAAATTAATGTTTAGTGCATATATCAAAACAGCAACTATTGCTTGCCAGTCTTGATACAGCACATGAATTCTAATGTTGCTCTCCTTTATTTAAACAAAATTAAGTTTTGTGCTCTCTGCCAAGCGTTGTTTACAAATCATTGCTTTTTTTCAATAACACCACATACTTCAATATCACATCCAGAAAAAATGTATTTTTAAGAATTTTCAATTACTATAAAAGCATTATCTTTGTAGCTACAACCAGACAGGTTCAATACAAGTTTTCCTGATTCTAAATCCATAACCAAAAAGGCTTTTTTCTGAGTACACCATGACCAGGGTTGGTTCTAATTTAAGACAACGTAATTTATACTGAGGAACTGTCTTAATTCTTTTTCTAGATAGATCTAAACGTGTATTTTTCTTAATTGGCAGCATATTCATCAGCAACATATCATGGGGCAAAGGGGCCAAGAAGCCCTCTTGGCTGAACAGGGAAGTCTAAGAAGGACTAAGGGCAAAGAAAGAGGTATACAGGCTGTGGAAACGGGGTTAGATACCAAGGAGAAATATACCTCCCTGGTTCGCACTTTCAGGGAATCAGTCAGGAAGGCCAAAGCAGGGTTAGAACTTAAGTTGGCGACAAAAATTAAGGACAACAAAAAGTCCTTCTTCAGGTATATAGGGAACAAAAGGAAGACTCAGGGTAGCACAGGACCCCTACAGGATAAACTGGAGCAATTGGTGACAGAGAGGGGACAAAGCTGAGCTCTTCAATGAGTTCTTTGCATCTGTATTCCTAGACACAAACCAAGACAAATCTCCCAATTGGATCACAGATAGACACAGGAGGGACACCAGCCCACCAAATGTTAGTGCAGACTTAGTGAAGGGGCACTTTCAGGGGCTGGATGTGTTCAGATCAGCGGGCCCTGATGAATTTCATCCAAGGGTGCTATAGAAATTGACCACTGTCACAGAGCCACTGGCATAGCTGTTTGAGCACCCATGGTGCTCCAGTCATGTCCCAGAGGATTGGAAAAGGGCCAAAGTCATCCCTATTTTCAAGAAGGGGAGGAGGGAGGAACCGGAAACTATACACCAGTTAGTCTCACCTCTATCCTTGGGAAAACTCTGGAAAAAACCATTAAGGATCACATTTGTGGGAGCCCAGCAGAAGAAATAATGCTGAAAGGAAATCAGCACAGATTCACTGCAGGTCTCCCTGACTAATCTTGTTTTTTTTTTTTTTTTTTTTTTTATGACCAGGTCACAAACTGCTTAGACACAGGAGTCGAGGTAGAGCATTGAAGATTCTTCCTCCCTAGGTGGAAGAATCACATGGCACTTACCTTTGTTAAACTGCATCCTATTCTGTTCTACCCTCTTCCCCATCCTGTGCAAATCTGCCTGGATTTGCTCCCTGACCTCTAGTTTGTTTACCTCCCCACATAGTTTGGTGTCATCTGCAAACTTGGACAGAGTGCTTTCTACTCCCTCATCCAAGTCACTAATGAAGATATTGGACAGTACCAGTCCCAGAACAGAGCCTTGGGGGACTCCACTGCCCACATTTCTCCAGGTAGAAACCGACTCATCCACCACCATTCTCTGGGTGCATCCCATAAGCCAATTTTCCACCCACTGGACTGTGTAATAATCTACATTGTAACTGTTTAGTATATTTATAAGAATTGGGTGTGACACTGTGTCAAAGGCATTTTTAAAATCCAAGTAAATAACATATACCACTATTCCTTCATCCAAGCATTTTGTGACATGGTCGTAAAAAGAAACCAGTTTAGTCAGGCAGGATCTTCCTCCTACGAACATATGCTGGTTGCCCTTTAGCATTATTTTACCTGCTGGTCCCCCACAAATGTGATCCTTAACAATTTTCTCAAAGGTCTTGCCAAAGATAGAGATGAGGCTAACTGGCCTATAGTTACCTGGTTCCTCCTTCCTCCCTTTCTTGAAAATAGGGACCACACTGGACCTTTTCCAGTCCTCCGGGACCTGTCCTGAGCGCCATGAGTGCTCGAACAGTCATGCCTGTGGTTCCATTATGACTCCAGCTAATTCCCTAAGTATGTTTGAAGATGAAGATCATCAGGGCCTATTGACTCAAATACATCCAAACCCTCCAAGTGCCACTTTACTAGGTCAGTGCTAACAGCTGCTGGGTTGGTATCTATCTTGTGCTTACCTAAAGTCCCATTGGGATGCATGCTTGTTTTCATGTCCAGGAACACAGATGCAAAGAAATAATTTAGGCGCTTCACTTTGGCCAGCCTATCTGTTACCAGTTGCCAATTATTGCTAATATAACTGATTTGATTGTCAATGTATACACAATTAACATTTAAAACCATATCTAGGGATCTCCAGAAATCAGAGGAAGTACCCCCTGCAGCAACTCCTTCAATTTTTGTTTGTTTGTTTGTTATGCTGCTTGCCCTCCCCACTCTGATTGGTGGAGGGACTCTGCTGGCTGGGTTGTTCACCACTGATTGCCAGGGAAGTGAAACCTACAGTTTTAAATATGCCATGGTTTTTACCTTCCGGCTGATCAGCAGCAAGCGGAGCCACCAAATGCCATGGTTTTTCCCTCCCTGCTGATCAGCAGCAAGCGGAGCCACCAAGGCCACTCAGCTCATCAGCAGCAGGGAGGCAGAAACCACTGCATATTGAAAAACATGGCTTTGCCTTCCCCAGCTGGCAGGGCCCCTTTGTTTTTGAAGAGGAGGGGCCAAGTGGCAAAATGAAAAAAATAAACGAGTTGATGCAGGGCACATTTCCTCCGCGATTTATAGAGATCCCTATGCATTCCATAATGCAATTTATTGCAAAATTTGTCCATTAAGCAATGACACTCATTAATAATGAAATTACTTATTTTGTATTTGTCTATTTCATACTACTGAGTCATGCCTCTAACCATGCTTTCAAAGATATATGAAATCCTTGAATATACAGTAATGTAGAGAAGTATATTCTAATAATAATTACTTTTATCACAAACTAGGAAAATAAAATAAATCTACCTTTAATAAATATATTAATGTATTTACTCAAGACAGATGTCTGAAACCCCACTTCAGTAATCAACTGATTTATAGGAAAGACTTTCTCAAGTTCATAATGAAAGTAGAAATTCCTATTTAATTATTGTAACTTTCTGATGTTAGTTCTTTGTGGTAAAAATATATTTATGGGAGAAGGCTTTGGAGTGTCCATGCCTCAAAAGAAAATGGAAATAAGTATGTAAAGTAATACAATTTCAAACACAAATAGCCAAAGTCTAATTATGTAACTGTCATAATACAGAGAGAGTCCTGGGGTCTAAGACTTCTCCCATTCCCTTGAGCAATATCTGATTAATCTAGCACAAGGGATGGCCATCCCATCTCGGAGGAAGGGTAGCAAAAGGGCACAGCAACCCCCTTGGCTCAGCAGGGAACTTGAGGACCTCCTATGCCTCAAAAGAGAGGCTTATAAAGGATGGAAGGCTGGAACTACCACCAAGGAGGACTACTCAGCACTGGTCCATACCTGCACGAAGCAGATCAGGAAAACCAAGGCTGCAACCGAGCTCCATCTGGCTTCATATATCAAGGATAACAAAAAGTCCTTTTTCAGATATGTAGGGAATCGGAAAAGAAGCAAGGGTAACATTGGACCCCTGCTGACCCAAACGGGAAAGCTGATAACCGACACCCAGGAAAAAGCCAATCTGCTTAATGGGTACTTCGCATCGGTCTTTCATCAGTCCAATGAGACCGCCCTGCCTAGCAAGACGTGGGATGGCCAGGGTGAAGGCGTATTTATACCCAGTATCAGTGTTGATCTAGTAAAGGATCACCTCAAGAGGCTGGACACCTTGAAGTCAGCTGGTCCTGACAGATTATACCCTACAGTACTCAAGGAGCTGGCAGGTGTCATAGCCCAAACATTGGCAAAAACATTTGAAAACTCATGGCACTCAGGTGAAATACCTGAAGGCTGGAAGAAGGCCAATATGGTACCCATCTTCAAGAAAGAGAAGAAAGTAGATCCCGGGAATTACAGGCCAATCAACTTGAGCTCAATCCCCGGTAAGATTCTGGAGAAAATTATCAAGGAGACCCTTCTGGATAAGCTAACATCCTGAGGGATAGCCAGCATGGGTTTGTCATGGGTAGGTCTTGCCTGACCGATCTCATCTCCTTCTATGACCACGTGACATCACCTGGACAAGGGAGAAAAGATTGATGTTGTATATCTGGACTTTAAAACAGCCTTTGATCTGGTGTCCCATGACCTCCTCATGGAAAAAATGGCCAACTGTGGCCTTGGCTACACAACAGTCTGATGGCTGGGAAATTGGCTCCGAGTTCAAACCCAGAGAGTAGTGGTCGATGGTAGCAAATCATTATGCCGCTCCATGACCAGTGGCATCCTCCAAGGCTGGTATCCTCCTTAGACTGGCTCTCCTCAACATCTTTATCAACCATGTGGACATTGGTGTCAGAAGCGCACTGGCTAAGTTTGCCGATGACACTAAACTTTGAGGCAGAGCATCCACATCTGAGGACAGGCTAGTGATCCAGGCTGACTTGGATAAGCTTAGTAAGCGGGCAGATACAAACCTGATGACATTCAATACCCAATACCGATAAACGTAAGGTATTCCACCTCGGGGAAAAAAAAAACCCTGCAGCATACTTATAGGCTTGGCAGTTCTATGCTTGCTAGTACCATGGCTGAAAGAGACTTGGGGGTCATTACTGACCACAAGATGAACATAAGACACCAATGCGATGTCGCAGCTGGTAAAGCAAACAAAAATCTGGCTTACATTCATAGATGCTTCCTAAGTAAATCTCAGGATGTCATCCTCCCACTGTACTCGGCCTTGGTGAGGCCGCAGCTGGAGTACTGCATCCAATTCCGGGCTCCACAATTCAAGAAGGATGTTGAGAAGCTTGAGAGAGTCCAAAGGAGAGCCACACACATGATCAGAGGGCAAGAGAATAGGCCTTACGAAGAGAGGTTGGGAGCCATGGGACTCTTCAGCCTGGAAAAGCACAGGCTCAGGGGGAGACCTGGTGGCTGCTTATAAGTACATATGGAGTGTACATCAGGATCTGGGAGAACGTCTGTTCACCAGAGCATCCCAAGGAAAAAAAAGGAACAATGGTAATAAACTCCTCCAAGACTGTTTTAGGCTGGACATAAAAAAAAAAAAAAATCTTTACTGTCCAAGCCCCCAACACCTGGAATAGACTCCCTCCAAAAGTGGTGCAGGGATCTACTCTGGACTCTTTCAAGAAAGGTTTGATGTTTATCTTGCTGGGATCCTTTGACCCTAGCTGACTTTCTGGCCCTGGGGCAGGGGGCTGGACTTGATGATCTTTAAGGTCCCTTCATTGAAATCTAAGGAAAGGCAAATTTGATATTCACCTGCAAACTTAAAAGTACGAACAAAGAGTTCCTATTTGTCCACCAGTTCATATACAGTCTCCATCTACCTCTTTGGAATACAGAAGAGATTTCATTGTACTGCATTTTACAGTTGAACTTCCCACAGTTGAACTAAGTATTTAATGGCTCATAAGCTTTTTAATCCCTCTAAAAGTAATGCAATGTTCTTTATTATCCTTGATGTAGGACCACATTAATATAACTCTATTGCTTCAACTTCTGAAGCCAGAAAAGACAGTTACCTCATGTACCTGCCTCAACAGCTCGCAATACCACCTTCTACCATGTACAATCTAGTACATTCAGTATGGGTGTACTATCCCTCATGGCACTATATTGAGCCATGTAAATAAATATATTATTTAACTGGAATAGGATTGTAAGAATATATAATGATTTTGAAATAAGACTGAGTTGCTTTTTTATTTATACAAGGTCAGACTGAAGCATAATTACATAATATTGTTGCTCTAGGTAAAAATCTAATTAAGTTAGGATTATAGACTGGTTACAGAAAAACACCTTAATACAGTCATTTAAAATTTGGGAGAAAAGGCAGGCAAGCAGCCAGCCTTGAAACTTAGGTAAAGATTCTATTCAAAAGACAAATACATACAATACAACTGATCTAAATAAAACCCACAACATCAGTAGCCACACCTTTTGTCTGGTCTTACCTTTCCATTCCCACTTCCATTAACAATTCTGCTTCACAACTATGGTAAAAATATCCCATATTACACAAAAGTTATCCTGAATAATCTTTAAAATACTTTAATTCTCCAAAAGTCATTAACATTCCAGAGCCCCACACTGTATGTAGGGGCTTATCTAGGTCAGTCTGTTTCAACAATCCTTCGATCTACTATCCCATGATCACCTCTTGGCAAAACTGGCTAACTGCGGCCTAAACCCCACCACACTTCGCTGCCTGGGGAATTAGCTCCATGGCAGGACCCAGAGGGTGGTGTTTGACATAAGTCAATTGTCATGGTGCCCTGTGACCAGAGAGATTCCTCAGGGCTCTGTCCTAAGGCCCTTACTTTTTAACATCTTCATCAAGGATGTAGACATTGGTGTCAGAAGCAGGCTGGCCAAGTTCGCTGATGACACCAAACTCTGGGGTAAAGCATCCACACCTGAGGACAGGAGGGTGATCCAGGCAGATCTTGACAGGCTCATGAAATGGATGGATAAGAACCTGATGGTGTTTAAGACCGAAAAATGCAAGTTCTCCACCTTGGGAGGAAAAACCTGCAGCATGCTTATAGACTCAGCAGTGCTACACTGGTTAGCACTACAGATGAAAGGGACGCGGGGGTCATGATTGACCACAAGATGAACACGAGCCTTCAGTGTGATGCTGCGGCTAGGAAAGCGAGGAAAACGCTGGCTTGCATCCATAGATGGTTCTCAAGCAAATCCCGGGACGTCATTCTCCCCTTGTACTCAGCGTTGGTGAGGTCGCAGCTGGGAGTACTGCATCCAGTTTTGGGCTGCACAATTCAAAAAGGATGTGGAGAAGCTTGAGAGAGAGTGCTGAGGAGAGCTACGTGTATGACCAGAGGTCAGGATAATAGACCTTATGATGAGAGGCTGAGAGCCATGGGACTCTTCATCCTGGAAAAGCGCTGGCTCAGGGGTGATCTGGTGGCCACTTATAAGTTTATTAGGGATATTCACCAGGATCTGGGGGAACGTCTGTTCACCAGAACGCCCCAAGGGATGGCAAGATCGAATGGTCACAAACTCCTCTGCAACTGTTTCAGGCTGGACACAAGGAAGAACTTCTTTTCTGTCCGAGCACCCAAGTTTTGGAATAGACTGCCGCCGGAGGCGGTTCAAGCACCCGCTTTGAATGCCTTCAAGACACTTTTGCATGTTTATCTTGCTGGGATTCTATGATCCCTGCTGACTTCCTGCCCCTGGGCAGGGGGCTGGACTCGATGATCCTCCCAGGGTCCCTTCCAGCCCAAATGTTTATGAAATCTATGAAATGTTTGGTCCAACCATAATGGCATATTTATCTCTCTCTCAACTTCCCAGCAGTTGCTACTCTGTGGCACTGGTGTGCCATACTGGACCCACCAATGACCCTGCCTGAAAGACTTCAGAAGCTCTCCATGGATTTTTTCTGGAACAGGCACCCCTGGTTCTCCTGTACCTGGCCACCAATGAGAGAGGTTATAGCCTAATAGACTTAATAAGCAGGGTGAACCTTCAGTGAGGAACCCATCCTCTTGGTAATGGATGGCCTTTGCTTTCCTGCTTTGGGTGGGGAACCTCAACATTGATCAGGAATTTTTCTTGTTGGATCCTGATCGCCTCAGCTGGGATGACCTGCCCTTTTCAACTGTAGCCTGGACCAGGCCTGGCAGGCCTACCTCCAATTGAGACCTCAGGGCAGACACCTCCCCCCAGAGCTGTAGCAGGAGCTCCTGGTCCATAACTTAGTCTTGCAGAAGGGGACACTGTGCCTCATCTCTGGAAGTCTCATTGCTCACCTGATCCAGTCACACACCATCAAGCTCAGTTTCAGCTCAACTCAGCTCAGTCTACCGAGCTCTTGGCCAAAGCCCTGGCCGAACAGCTGGGCTTGCACTTTGTCCATTTTGCCTTGCACCTCTTGGCTAAAGTGAAAGTTACCCTCCCTGCAAATATTATTGCTGCCCTAGAAGACCACTTCCACAAGAAACAAGCTGTCCCCAAATACAGCTCTTTATCACTGCCTGTTTTTTTTTAGCTGTGGACAGCAATGAATGTCAGGCCTGGCACTCTGCTGTACCTCCACATGCCCAATGGGATCTGCTTTCAGATCCTGTCTGGGGAAGCATTGTATACATGGACAGTCAAAGTGTGTCATGTTCCGTCCTTGCTGCATGCCTGACACAACTTGGTGGCAGCACAGTGGCACAACACAAGAGCAAGCCCACCTGGCCTGATAACCCTGTACAAGCTACAGTTCACCAGGAGAATTGGTGACTTCCAGTGGTGGCTAGTACATAGGGCTCTGGATATGGGCACATTTATCTGCCACTCAGACCCAGTGGCATTGGTGGCCAGCCCAAGAAGGAGTCAGAGGAGACTTTGCATGCCTTCCTGGACTTCCCCCAGCTACAACCACTCTTTGCTGCCCTCAGCACTCTTTGGTGCACTAGACTTAAGATTTCTTCAAGACTGTGTACCTCTTCTCTATTCCATAACAAGCAGCCAAGAGGAACATGATTTGCTTGGCCAATGTTCTGTTGGGCCTGGCTAAGATGGCAATTCTGAAAAGCCACAGAAAATATCTCAAATGGATGGCTCTGATGATACCCTCCAACAATTCCGCTTCCTTGTCCCAGCAGGTGTCATATTTGTATTTGGACACCTCACCTTGAACAAAAAGTGAACTAGTTTGTGTCATTCAAGGCCACTGAAGGTCCCTCTGCAAGGTTCAAGATGCAGAGCTAGTCCTACATCATGTGTGTGGCAGTGTACCTTTGGGTTCTTGCCACTTTAAGAACTGGAAGCAGGCAGCCGCCAGGTGCCCAATTAGGGCAGCCATTTTAGGGCCCAGATACACAGGGTGGGCTAGCAATCTGCTGCTGGTAGCTAAGGAGGTAACATCAGGCTGAACTGCTGCTCCTGGTACATCTTGGAGGTAAGGACAGGAGTTTGGGGGATGGTTTGGAGGCTCCTGGTCCTGGGCATGCACCCTGCTGTGTAAGCGGGATCTGGCAGGGTTCTTTGTGGTGGAACAGCCCCCAAGAAATACCAGACTGGTTACTCACCCTGGTGAAAGGCAGGTAGGGGCACCTTAACCCTGGCCCCCACCACCTGATAGGTATTTGTGAGAGCTGTCGGGCTAGTGGGGCCGGGCACGCCCATTAGTAGACACCTGAGTCCAGCAGGGACAAAGGGTCCCAGAGACCCCAGACAGGGGTAGCGCTGTTAAGAAGTGGGACTGTGTGAGCCCGCATAGAAGGTGTAGCAGGGCACCTGAACGACTATGAAATTTGGGGTGCAGAGTAGGGCTGCACAGGGCAGATTGAAGAGCTGCACAAGGGGCTTACTGCATAGGACTGACAGGGCAGCTTGAAGGGAGGTACATGGGCCAGCTCTGGAAATGTGAGAGCACAAGAGCAGTTGCTTGGTGAGGGGCTAGAGGCAAAAGCAGCCCAGCATAGGCACAAGGTAACACTATGTAGAGTAGATGAAATTGTGGGATCCAAAGTTTCTGAATGGTGGTGCCAGGAAGTGAGTAGCAAAGCCCAAAGGCCCATGAGGGGTCACTCAGGAAGAGCAAGGGCAGTAGAGTGTGGCCCAGTAATGGGCAGTATGCAAGAGGCCCCTATGAGAAGGGGGCAGAGTGCAAGACGCCTCTGTGAGAGGAGGGCAGTGTATAAGTGTGTGTGGAAGAGGCCAACAATGGTCTGAGTTTGCCCCAGCCTCAGACCAGGGAGCAATAATAATCTGGGCGCCATCTGCAAGGCATGGGCCATGGGGGAGGTTTGGAGGTGTGGCTAGCATGCCCTGGCATTGGTGTAAGGGCAGGCTCATGCTTAATAAATCATGTTAACATTCAAGTCATGGCAGGCGAGTCAGCATAGCCTGCCCTAGGCAGGTGGGCAGGCTGGCTAGTGATTTGGCCTCAAGGTTGACCTGTGTCACAATGTGTAAGCCCATGAGGGGCACGGGGGAAGGTTTCAATCTCTGGTGACATGGTGCACTTTGTTGCTGACAAATATTTTGTGTTTGGCCATTGGGAGGACCACATACCTTTGCATTTTCATCATTAGTTTCTCATATTTATATAATAAAGGCTTTAAAAGTAAAGTATTTGTTTCTGTATCTCTCTCACTCTAACTTTTAACTAAATTTATACCTGCTTGCTTCCTCCTGTTTTATTATACTATCCATTTTTTGTATTTTCCCTTGTGACGGACTTTAATCTGGCCCATGGACAAAATCTATTATGGGAAATGTATACTTTAAAAAAAATTAGTTTAAGGCATGCATTGTTAGATTCTACCTGCATGCTATTTTTATGGGACAAAGGTCCATCCAGAAAAATGGTTTAGATTACGAAAAGATTTAAGTTGCTAATTATATTTACTACAGGCTCTTTATCTTGTCAACTTTCTTCCACTGTGAAAATTCACACAATCAGATACAAGATTAAACTGAAAAAATGAGTATAAACTGTCCATAAAAACTAAACCAGCTGGTTGCATTTTCTCTTAAATCCCCTACAGAAGCAATCTTTTTGGTAGATCAAGTAAAATTTGAAGCTACTCCCATAAATAATCATTTTTCTTTTTTTTAGTGTTGAAATTATTTATTGACCCTTGCGATATATGGGGACTCATCAAAATGTGTTGTTTTCTTGCAAACAGGGGATAGATCTATCAATCCCTGTCAGCAGCTTTACCTAAAAAAGTAGGAGTACTTTATATTCTTTCCTCATTTCCATTGCTTAGGTCAGTAACTAACTATGCCTCCCACTGCTCTTAACTATTTTATTTGGTGTGCTCCAGTACCCAAAAAAGGAAACAATGCATACTTAAGGAAAATTAGATGTGTGCTCCTTTTTATAATGAGCACTTAAAATGGAGGTCCAGTTCCAGCAACACTCAAAATGTAGCCGTTATGTAAACATCTTGAAGGTTAAAAATAAACTCTGTAGTGTTACCTTCATAGCAGATGAACCACACCAGTAAGATAAAAACAGAATTTGGATATCCAGGCTAGGGATAGACATTCAAAAAGCCCAAGCCTGAACTGATTCAATCGGAGCAGGTTAGTCTAACTTGCAGATCTTGAACTAATTTGTAAGTGGATAAATGTTCACTTTTGAATCAAGAATTGCAGGTACATGCCTGCAGTGGCTCAAGCTAGAAGCAGGGGGGAGAGAGTGCTCTTCCCTTCTACAGTGAGAGAGATCTCTTCCCTTCTACAGTGCTGAGCTGAGGGGGGTTGTGGCCAAGCTCTGACAGGACACACTGATTAGGGATGAGTTTAAACCCCAACCCTGCCTGCACAATCCCCAGCTGGGATGTGTCTGGAGGGGTAGTGTTGCCATACACTGGCCCCTGGCTAGGACTCTGAGGCAAGTGGGAGAGGAGTGGGGGGAGAAGGGAAGACTGCTTGTGTGGACTGCATGCATCTGTTGATGACACTGTCAATCTTCCTCTCTCTGCTTCTTCATACTGTCTGCAGCAAACTGATAGGCAAGTGAGCCAGAAAGGAGCAGATAACACAAAGTTTATCAGCCCATCAAGAAAAAAAAAAAGCCGCTCTCCATAGTTCAAGCTCTTCTTAAACAGCTTTTTCCAAGGAAGGAAGGACATTACCATCTTACCTGCTGATTAGCTCCAAAAAGGCCTAAGCAGACACAGTTGCTGATCACTTAAACCAGTTTATGTGCAACATCTATCCCTAGCCCAGAAGAACATAATGGAAAATGGTAGCAGACAAGATTAGCTAATTGTTTCCCCTTTCTCAAGGGGATACAATCATCTAGCTGAACTACTGATTGTTTCATTTCAGCAATTAACTTATTCTACCTCTATTTTTTAACTAGCAAATTGCCTGTCAAGAATGACGGGCGGACAGGGACACAGGCCTCGATCCAGTCTCCCCCTTGCTTCAGGTCCTGGCCTGTTTCCGCCCCCCTTCCCCACCTGTTCAGGTCCATTCCCCCTCTCCTGCCGGTTCGGTCTGAGCCTATTCTCCACCCCACCATTGGTTTAGGTCCATTCCTCCCCTCATCGGTTCGGGTCCAGGCCTGTTCTACCCTGCCTCCCCCCTGCCCAGTCAAGTCCGTTCCCTGCCCAGTCTGGGGCCATTCCTCCCCTCCCCCCCGCAACTGGTTTGGGTCCGGGCTTGTTTCCCCCATCCCCACTACCAGTTTGGGTCCAGGCCCGTTCCCACCCCCCGCCGCTTTAGGTTCGGGCCCATTCCTTCCCCTCCCCTGCGTCACACCCCTGGAGAAGCTGCCAGGCTCTGATTATCCCATGACCCAGCCCAACTGGGGTCCCAGTCATTGTGAATGGGCCATGGTCGGGCCGGGCCATTGTGCAATCAGAGCCCCATGGTTTGTCCAGGGGCATAGAATGGGAGAGCCAAGGGAGGCCATGTGCCCCCCCTGGCTACTCCCACATGTGGCCCCATGTGCTCCACCACCACTACCACCTCCCACCACTCCACCCCATGCCGCCTCCTTGGGCGGAGGCAATCAGGGGCGTGATGCAACAGGGCAGGGTGCACTGCTGTGTGGTCATGTGACACAGAACATCCACTCCTCTCCCTCCTGCCACCTCCTGTTCCCTGCTGGCTGTGGTCTGGGGGCACACCACACTGCACCTCCTGAAAACAGGCAGCAGGGAGGGGAAGGTGGTGGGGAGGGAGGGATGTGTTGGCAGCATGGTATGTTGTGCTGTGTAGCAGCGCCCCGCAGCAGGGCACCACACAACCATGCCCTGCGGTAGGCAGTGCACTGTGCCTTGCGACAGGCAGCGCCCTGTACCCCATGCCCCCGGCCCGCTCCCTGGTCCCCAACTGCCTCCGCCTCCTGTCTGTCCGTAACGCTCCAGGACAGCCAATCGCCGTCCATGTGGCGATTGGCGATTGGGTGGCACATGTGTAGTTGACCCAGAGCACTACGGACAGACAGACATTCTAAGGCTTTTATTATATTAGAATGCTACAGGCCATCAATTCTGCGTAACAGTCCCTCAAAGAGATTTTTTTTTCCTCACTGCCTCACTTTCTTCCAGATCTTCCTGTCTGTAGATCTTAAATGGGAAAGTAACCCATCTGTATCATTTTCCCTTTTTCCCTTCAGAGACTGGGATTACCTAGATAGCAAGTGGGCCCCAGCCTCTAATACCTCTTACAGTTTTGGCATATCTAGACTACAGATTTCATTTTTTAAGAGGAAATTCTTCAAACCATCTTGCTTTCCAACAGGAACAAGTTAAAAGCAAAGCATATCCTAAAGTTAGCCTCGTTTCCCTGACACAATGAAGGGGAACATCTCAAACAGAGTAAAAAGTGCATTAATCAAGTTCATTAAGTATTGCTCATGCAATACAATAATTAGCTGTCAGTTAGTATTTATAATGAAACTTTGAAATGTGATGCTACTATTCCTAAACAGAAGTAAACTGATTCTGGGAAAACAAATGTCAAAATTATTTTTCTGTATTTATTTTATTTAAAGTTAGTGAAAGAAATTAGTGTGTTAGGCTGCAGTGCTAACAAAATTAATATTAGAAGGAATGTTGCTTATAACTGTAAATTACCAGAGCTGAATTCTAATATAAAACAGTGCAATGCAATTGATAAAACTCTGAGTACCTCTGCTTCTAGACTGACTCCCACTACAGCTGATCAGGCACTATTTATGAAAATGAAGTTATAAACAAAGAAACCCACTTGAACTACTACTTGAACTATGCTATAAAAATAAATAGAAACATGGGTACAAAAGGGAGTTGCAGGCCCAAATCCGCATTACAAACATCCATGTGATAAATATTTTTTTTTTCAAATGAATCCCGTCTGACCCAGCACAACAACGAAAAAAACAAAACAACCGACTAAAATATGCCACAGAAGAAAACCAGGTATGATAAGCTATCCAAAAAGTGACTGAAAGGTTCCTCTAAAGACACCTGGAGACTGAAATACGGTCAATGAGAAAAAGAAAGCAAAACCTTCTCTTATAGCTTTCAAGACAAGACAGTACTAAAAAAAAACATTAAAGGACATTTAGCAAATGATGACAAATAATTGAAGTATGAAGTCTCCATCTTCTCTGAATAGATGATACAAAAATGCAGGAGGGCAAATCACTCCAGTCAGCAAAAAAACAAACTTGTTATTACTCTGATTTGAAAATTTATAGAGGTGCAATGATACATCAGTCCATACTGTATCAGCACAGATAAAAAAGAAAATTGACATTATTAACAATCATTTTTTTTTGTGGCTGATGTGGCTGATAATGTTGGCAATAAATGCTGTGTGCACGCGTGCAGCCGAATCAAGCATGTGGCCAGAAGTATAGACCAGCAGTTTAGAGAGCAGGGTCCAGCCAGTAAGTCTGTAGGGGGGAAGGGGCATGGGGGAGAGAAGGGGAATGGGGGTGCTGTTTGAAGCCTCCCCTGTGAGGGGGGGAATGGGGCTGGGGCAGGCGTTACCCAGCCAGGACAGAGCAGAGCACGGGATGGAGCTGTGGCAGGGTGGAGCGGTGTGTTCCTGCCACTACACACACCCCCAGGGGGCTGGTGGGTTCCTGCCACTGCACACACCCCCGGAGGAGGCACAGATCTGTGCATGAGGTGAGGGCAGGCTACCGTTGCATGCTCAGGGCAGGAGGCTGCGCCGGCTCCTTCCTGGTGGGGAGGCTGGGTGATGGCTGTGCTCGGGGTGGGTGGCAGTGGTGCAGGGAGGGGGGGGCTATGGCAAATCTTGGGGTGGCTATAGCCACCCCAGAGCCACAACCTGAGCCCAGAACCCCATTAGGAAGAGGCCGGTGCAGCCTCCGGCCCTGAGTGAGCAGCAGCAGCAGCCTGCCCTAACCCCATGCACAGATCCTGGGGTCACATACTCCCCATGCCTCCCCCAGGGGTGAGCACAGTGGCAGAAGCCACCCCCTCCCCACCCTCCCTGGACAAGCTTCGGCTCAGTCCCACACCCCGCCCCAGCTGTGCAGTACCTGCCACTGCTCCAGCAATAGCCCCAGCCCCAGCCCTCTCTCACTGCGGGACCTTGATTTGCACCTCCCACACCTCTTCCCTCCCCGACTCAACAGACTTACTTGCCAGACACTACTCTTCAAGCTGCTGGGTTCAATATCTGCAATCAGATCAGTTATTGGACAATAGGGCTGGTTAATAAGCAGCCAATGGTATCAGCCGTGATTTTTTTTTTTTTTTTTAATCAGTGCATCCCAAAAAATTTACTTGCATTGCATTCTCCAACAATGAAGGAAAGAAATACAGAATATGAGATGAACTTAAATTTGTGAGGTAAAAGAAGGACATTTCATTTTGGAAATATTTATCATTTAATATGGCAATTAGTTATTTAATGCAACAAGGATAATAAACTTCTATTCAACAGCACCTAGCACATTTGAAATGGAGGTGAAACTTTACATAAATTGAAAAAAAAGTAAATAAATCCCACATTTATTTCATTGTAGACATTTATAGAGAATTTAAGATGCAAACAGTTTTGTTTCAACAAAGAAAGGCAACTATTTGCTACTGGCTTCAAACCTGATATTGTCTCTACTATTTCACTGAGGTGAACAACTAGCTTTAGTTAAATGTAGCACATAGTTTATTATATTTAATGTATACATTCAAAAGAAACAATTAAGTTATCAGATGATATTATTCAACTTTTTTTTTTAACTACTCCAGAGACTTGCAACAGAAATCTAAGTAAGGGAGATGCAATACGATGAGAAACATTTGGCTCAAGGATTGCCAGAGACAGCACAAAGATCCAAGACCCAGTGGACATGATCACCTAACTATCCCTCTATTTCCCTAGACCTACCTCTCCAGAATACATCTCAGACAAAAGAAATGGGGCAGAATGTGGTAGTTTGAGATACTACTAGAGATAAAGTATATTGTGGTTAAAAAACAACATTTGGAGAAATAAGCACATGTGCACACAAAACAACTGGCATTGTCTTCTACGTGTAATTCTGACACAGTATTAACAAAATGGTTAGGTTAGTACACTACAACCTTCTCCATGTTACGGTATGAGAAACTGGGATTCTTAGCAAATAACAGGAAGCCAATAAATCTACTGCAAGTTATTAAGGACTCAAGGAAACAAAATAACATTGAAAGTTAAAGGTAGTATGTATGTGCAGAATATACTTCTCAAATATAATTGTTTCTATTTAAAGAAAAATAGAGAAATATAGAGTCCAAAATAAATAGTATTTAAGGATTATAAATGTGTAAAATTTAAATTTGGTTTAAGAAAAGGGTTCTGAAACGATGAAAATGTTTCTTGCTACTATGTTTACATATTAAAACACACCGCTACACGAACAGAATACAGCGGCATACCACAAGAGGGGAAAAAAAAACAAAAAAAAGTTTGTTAACTGTAACATTTAGCCACATATAAATTAGGATAGCTACAATTTTTAAAACTGAAAAATGACATTTATAAATGAACACAGAGAATAACCATCAACTATAGTACTGCTACCAGTTGCTTCTATAACAACAGCGCACAAACATAGAGCAGTCTATTACAGAAAGTTTTGTAGTTCCATTAATTTTACTTTACTTAAACATGGATATATTTAGTGATTCACACTAGATAACTGACTGCTTTGAATTAACATTACATGGTGAAAGTAATACAGCCATTTACTCTAATGATTTCCTTTAGTGTTATATGACATTCTGGTTCACCCATCTCTTTGCATTTATAATGGAATGCTTATGAACAGAGGCTATTTTAACATCAACATGTAACCAAATACATCCGATAAATTCTGAATATACCAGCAAAGTATATATTTTATTAAAGTCTATTTTATTATACAGAACAGTTTATTACTTTCTTTCCAAAGCTATCTGAAAGAAAATTAGCATTATAATAACATTATAATAATTTAGATGGAGATAGCTTTAATTTTTCTTGAAAGACAACAAAAGAGGAACACAAATTCACTCTTTTTACACAGCAGTCCAAGTAAAATAATGAGCAATTAATATCTTAGCTAGCATACCTAGAATTTATCTATAATTACAGCTAACTATGCTTCAACAATTATATAATTCAGCAGAGAATAATTTACAGGATTAATCAATTTACTTGTACTGTGTCAACATCTGTGGGATTAGTGTTGACAGAAATTCATAAATATATCACCTGCAGTCCAAGAATAGTTTGCTCAATCCTCTTATTAAAACAGTAGACATGCGCAACCCCCCACAAATTAATATCAACCAGTTCCAATTTAAAGTATCAATCTCTCTCTAGATACAAATCCTGCTGAGAAGTAGAAACAGCATTTGACTTAAAAATTTTCAACTCACCTTCTCTCTTTAAAATGGCTACATGATAGTATTTCCCAGTAGATTGGGGTTTTTTGGTTTGTTTCATTTGAAGATAGCAAAATCTTTGTGCTGAATCTTCTGAGTCTACCTCTAGTGAAAAATGTCAGATCAATGTTTTGTTTATAGGAACTTTTATTTGACAGGTAGATGAAAATCACCAAAACACAGGAAGTAGCTGTAAAATTATTCTGTGAAATTAGTATTCATAGATTCATATTCATAGAATCATAGATGCTAGCGTCGGACCTAGCAGATAAGGGACCTCAACAGATAATCGAGTCCGACCCCCTGCATAGGCAGGAGAGAACGCTGGGTCTAGATGACCCCAGCTAGATGCCTATTTAACCTCCTCTTGAAGACCCCCACGGTAGGGGAGAGCACCACCTCCCTTGGGAGCCCATTCCAGCCCTTGGCCACTCTAACATTGTTCCCTGCCCTCCGGTGTGTCTACTTCTCCCCACATTTCTGTGTCATCCGCAAACTTGGACAGAGTACACTTCACTGCCTCGTCCAAGTTGCTGATGAAGACATTGAAGAGTATCGGTCATACATTCATAGATTCATAGATGTTAGGGTCAGAAGGGACCTCAATAGATCATCGAGTCCGACCCCCTGCACAGGCAGGAAAGAGTGCTGGGTCTAGATGACCCCAGCTAGATGTATATCCAAGCTCCTCTTGAAGACCCCCAGGGTAGAGGAGAGCACCACCTGCCTTGGGAGCCCGTTCCAGACCTTGGCCACTCTAACTGTAAAGAAGTTATTTCTAATGTCCAGTCTAAATCTGCTCTCTGCTAGCTTGTGGCCATTATTTCTTGTAACCCCCAGGGGCGCCTTGGTGAATAAAACCTCACCAATTCCCTTCTGTGCCCCCGTGATGAACTTATCTAAGTAAAAGACTTACTAAGTAACTTAGTAAGTAACTTAGTAAAACTTACTCAGTAAAAGACAACAAGAAATTGTTTTATAGATATATAGGGAGTAAAAGGAAGGCCCACGGAGGAATAGGACCCCTGCTAAATGGGCAGAAGCAATTGGTGACAGACAGGGGGGAAAAGGCTGAACTCCTCAACGAGTTCTTTGCCTCAGTGTTCCTAAGCGAGGGTCAAGACAAGTCTCTCACTGGGGTTGTAGAGAGGCAGCAGCAAGGCGCCAGACTTCCATGCGTAGACCCTGAGATGGTGCAGAGTCACTTGGAAGAACTGGATGCCTTTAAGTCG
>NW_005842381.1:17960-19720 GCF_000455745.1 Alligator sinensis | reverse complement strand
CTGCCGACTTAAACGCATCCAGTTCCTCCAAGTGCCTCTGCGCCATCTCAGGGTCTACGCATGGTAGTCTGGCGCCCTGCTGCTGCCTCTCTACAATCCCAGTGAGAGACTTGTCTTGACCCTCGCTTAGGAACACTGAGGCAAAGAACTCGTTGAGGAGTTCAGCCTTGTCCCCCCTGTCCGTCACCAATTGCTTCTGCCCATTTAGCAGGGGTCCTATTCCACCCTGGGCCTTCCTTTTACTCCCTATATATCTAAAAAATAATTTCTTGTTGTCCTTCAGTTGGTATGCCATCCTCAGCTCCATGGTAGCTTTGGCCCGTCTAACTGCCTCCCTACAGTCGCGAGCAGAGGAGGTATACTCCTCTTTGGTGATCTCTCCCTGTTTCCACTTTTTATATGCTCCCCTTTTAGCCCGTAGGCTGCTCTGGATTTCCCTGGTCAGCCAGGGAAGCTTTCTGGCCCCTTTCCCTCTTTTTCCTCGCATTGGGATCGTCTCCCTCTGTGCCCAAAGGATCATTTCCTTAAGGCACAGCCACCCTTCCTGGGCTCCCATCTCTTCAAAACTCCTACTCTGCAGTGCGTCCTTGACTAATCACCTGAGTTCATTTAAATCAGCTTTCCTAAAGTCTAGCACTTGCACCTTACTAGTTACCTTACCCACTTGACGTCTTATGATGAATTCTATTATTTGGTGATCACTGTCCCCCAGGTGACCACCGATCTGTAGGTCCCCTACCATGTCATCCCCTGTTGCCAATACCAGGTCCAGTAAAGCATTCCCCCTAGTGGGACCATGTACCTCCATGCATTAACCCTTTTTTTGGTTTGCCAATTATTTCTTTTCCCTTTTACTCCAAGGGTTTCAGTTTACAGAACTGAACAAGAGCAACTGAAGAAGAAACTAACTTACACAATAACAATAAAGGATGCATACCTACTTAGACCAAGTAACATAATTAAATATATGTCAATATACTATATTAAAAAATGAAATGGTAAGTGTAGACTGACTTTGTAGCTTTTGAACATTATTTAAAATACTCATGTTTTTACTTTTTTAATTGTGAGGGGTGTTTTGTTTTTGTTTGTTTATTTTTGCTTTTGTTCCCCCCTACCCCACTACTGACAGCAGTTCTCACTTATAAACAATTTAAGGTCATTTTAAGATTATCCTTCCTGCAGGCAAGACATTTTTCAAGCCCTGGGGCTGATTGCTTTCATTTAACATTTCTATAATACCTAGGTTTTTTTAATCATTAGAATAAGAATGCATGGTGAAGCAACATCTGTATGCTATCCTTGTTCAATATTAACTAAGGACCCTCCTTAGTATACAATCACCTCCATAGCTGCTGGTGCACTGAAGCCCTGCAGGCCCCCTTGTCTGAGCAAGGACAAAGGCTTTTTTCAAGGGAACACTTGAACGTTTAGTATCAAGCAGCATAAACTGTGGGTTTAAAATTAAATGCTTACTTAAGATAAAGATCAAACTCATCTTAACATACAGGCAAAGTGGAAGGGGAAAAATCTACCTTAACTGACAGCAGATTAGAGAAAGAAAACTATTGCAGGGTTCTGTGCTAACAAATCCCCCAAAAGCTGAAAAATCATCAGGACTGAGAGAAGAAACAACTTCAGTGGCAGGTAGAATGTCTTGGCAACCAGAGTAATAACAACATATTTACACCTGCCACAGAGAGCGTGGCTAGAGAAGCAAGTAACCCACCAGTTTATTTTTTTCTTTCTGTATCATTCAA
>NW_005842381.1:13067-17950 GCF_000455745.1 Alligator sinensis | reverse complement strand
AAACCTTTTTTTTTTGGGGGGGGGGGGGTTGAGAAAAAACCCCCACAAGTTTAGGGAACTACCTACTATGGAAATAATAAACTCTTGCAGGAGCAGAGGTGTTAAACTCATTTTGTGGAGCCCTCAGTTGCATGAGCTCTGCCTGCCTGAAAACACTCTTCAGATGCCTGCCACACAGAAGTTTCTCTCATACCCCTTACCCCCCTCAACCTCCATGCCAAATCAGTGATCATTTAGTAAGAGTCACAAATGGTTGTTTTAGATGGAGCAGGTGGGTAAATGATTTATGTTTAAACTGCTCCATAAAATAAGTCTGGGGATTTTTTTTTCACACAAACACACAAAAAACCCCACAGATTCACTGCATATTAAAGCTTTCAGGTGTGTTAGTAAAACATACAGCAACTAGCCTGGCTTTAAGCATGAGCCAAGTGGTAGCAAAGACTATAGAGAAAAATCTAACAACCTTAATTACCAGCATTATGTTTACAACTTTCAACACAAAAATCAGATTAACAACGAAGTGGAAAATACTCAGCACAGTGGTCACGATATTAAAGTACAGAACACTTAATAACAGCAACAGGCTCGCATACCTACTTCCCCATGCTCCAAATATACTGCAATGTAGATGATTTACACAGTTAAACCAGTTTAATCTGTACTCGATTCATCTGCATGTCTGAACACACAAAGATTAGAATGGCAACAAATGGTATATCATGCACTGGTTAGTAATTTAATAATGTGTTGTTTTGCCATTTTTAACAATCCAGATGAAACTGAATACTACCAAGTGATTAGGATGAAAGTAGTATCCCCATGTATTTGCCATGTAAAAACCACCAAATTCAAACTTCATTACATAAAATCTATGTGTTTCAAAGATTTCTTTGTCCCTTCTGTTATGCCACTGCACAATCACAGTTATACACAAAATAAAAATGCCTACTGCTTATCCTAAATGTATTTCAGTTAGCTCAAAGGAGACTGGTGTATGTTTCTTTTCTGTATTTGATCTAACATCATTAGAAATCTTTGTAGGTAACATCAAGGCTGTATTTTTGAGCTAAGCCAACTATAAAATACATTTGCTCTACTTAAAAATCTTACAGTCAGAACAAACTCAAAAGTTCCCTAATTAATACTGTTTTCTTATATTATCAGCACAACAGCATCACTTGGAGTTGTCCCACACTGAGGCACTCAAGTTACATGTTTTACAGCAGCTTTCCAAAAATTCTGACCCTGATGCTAGGGACAGACATTCAAAAAGCCTGAGCCTGAATTGATTCAACCTTCACAGGTTAGTCTAACCTGGCTAGGCTGAACCGGTTTCCAACCATACAGACAATCCCTCTGATCTAAGGAAACTCAGGCACATGCCTGCAGTGGCTCACGCTGGAAGCCAGGGGGCACTAAAGCAACCTTCCCTGCCCTTCCACAGAGCTACACTGAGGGGGGTGTGACCAGGCCCCAGCAGGGCTCTGATTAGGGAGGGGTGGAGCCCCCACCCTGCCTGCAGTCCCAGACTTTTACCCACTTGCTACTCAAGGGGCAGGAGTGTTGCCAGCCTGCAGACCCAGGCTATCACTGAGGCAAGGAGGGGTGTGCGGTGCATGCATCTGTTGGTGATACTGAGCTTTTCGCTCTCCCTCCCTGCTTCTGTATACTGTCTGCAGCAAACTGACAGGGAAGCAAGCCAGGGGGAGGGGGGAGCTGATAACAGTGTCTATCACCATTATCTCAGTGTTTATTATCCCATTAAGAAAAACAGAGAAGTTACCATCTGTTAATTCAGCACAGACCCAGCATGTGGTCTGTTGGCTAATGCACAGACATCTCTCAGCAAGGCAGAGGGCAGGGGGGAATTTGTGCTTAGGAGAGAGTAGTGAGGGGGAAGAGGGGGGAGCAAATAGTTCTTCTCAAATAGCCTTTCCAAGGAAGGACATTAAACTACCTGTTGATAAGCTCCAAAAAGCCTATTTGCCTTTGTCTCTCCCACAGCATGGACTCTAGCCAGCATGTGGTCTGCTAGCTAATGCCAAGGTGTCTGCATAAAGTAGAGGGGCTGGGGGGTTGGGTGGGGAATAACCCATGCTTAGCACAGAGAAGCCAGGTAGATGCAGAGGGAGGGGCCAGCACTGCTGTGGAGTAGAGAGCCCTGCCCAGCCCAAGAGCATGCCGGGATGCTGGGGGGACTCTGGTTTATCTTAAACCAGCAAGGGATCTGGGACAGACTTTGCATAAACTGGTCTAACCCAAATCAGTTAACTCTGATAATACATTCAACCAGGTTTATCTCAAACTGGTTTCAGCCATTTTCAAACTGGTTTATGTGCACTGAACATCTGTTCTGTTACAGGTTTAAACCAGTTTCTGATCACTTAAACTGGTTAATGTCTGTCCCTAGCCTGAAAGTACATTTTAAAATTATTTATGTTCTTATGACTTAAAAACTTACCTTACAAAGAAAGCTCACGTTAAAGCCCAATGATTGGGCATTTCTTGAGCCTGAATTCATGTAGTTTCCAATCAACAAAACTAATTCTAACAGCCTACTAAAGCTCTCACTCTTCTTCAGCTCTTCACAGGCTAGCGTTACTGCCATGATGCCAGGTTTGATGTTGTTCACATGCTCCTCAAACATAAGCTTGAAAAGGATGCCATTGAGCCGAGGTCGTAACATTTTCACTGAACTCATCTGCAACATAAAAAATGTTCATTCAGAATGTGCACAGGAAGAATAAAAAGCTTATTTATGCAATGTAGCTGAATTTTAAAACACTGTCCCTGTCCAGCAAGAAACAGCACAGTATAGCTGCATTTGTATCGTTTGTTCAGCCTTGGCTTTCTAGGAATATGTAGCTACAAACACCATAAACAATGTATGTTTGAATTTAACCAATTAATTGAAACAGCATAGTTAACATCAAAACATTAACTTAAACAATAAATAACATAAATTTACATAAATTACAGAATCAGTGGAAATTAGTGTTGTACACTGCCAAAATCCCTCTTTCAAGTGAACTATATGTAAGCCAGTACAGTGAAAAAGTAAAAACTGAAGATTAACTCAAAATGCAGTCACAAAAGCATTCTGTTACTGAAAGAATCATTCCAAAACACTGATAATTATTTGTTTCAAATCTGAAAAGACCTACAAAAACTTCTCATGTTACCTACAAAGACTTCCCTACCTCTGATTGTGCTTCAGTACATTTTACATACATTACCTCTTATAAATCATAGGACCATTCTTCTAGTGTTGTAAGTCGGTTTCAAATATGTGTTAGAATGTTCCTAGTAAGTTACTGTTATAATAAACTTACAGCAACATATTTCTAAGTCTTGCATTTACCTATGTCCTTAACAGCGCTGCTTGGAATTACTAGGTTTTAAGTAACACCGAAAATCTCCAGCAAGCGTTTATAAAGTACTGGCATGCTTCTCTCAAGCATACCAGTACCTGGAACTGACCACTAATATTGGAAAAAAGAGAAAATGCTTTACCAGCCTGCTCTGAGCCAATTAACTCCTCTGGCAAAGATCATCATTGATGGACAGGAGCTCGAGAACACTGAACACTTTGGATACCTCGGCAGCCATCTCTCAAAGAAGGCCAACATCCATAAGGAGATCCAGCATAGCATCCGATGTGCCAAGTTTTGCATTCAGAAGACTGAATAATCATGTGTTCAATGATAATGACATCAGGACTTGTACAAAGCTCCTACTATATAATACCAACTTTTCTCTACAGCTGTGAAACTTGGTCCTTACAGGGACCACCTGAAAAGCTTGGAATGTCTTCACCAGCGCTACCTCCAAAAGATCCTTGATCAAAGTGGGAGGATTGTCATGCAAATGCCAATGTCCTTGTTGGTGCTAACACCACCAGTATGGAAGCACTGATTATTCAACATCAGCTGTGGTGGACAGGGCATTGTGTGTGCATGACCGATGTACATTTACCAAACCAACTGCTATACTCCCAACCAGTCAAGGACAAAGCACATGCAGGAGCCTGGGGGAATGCTTCAAAGACACCCTCAAGGCAAAAGTTAAGAAGTATGACACTGACACCACAAACTGGGAAAAACTAGCCCAGGACAGGGCTAAATGGCGATGCCTTGTGAGAGAAGGTGCATCTTACTTTGAGGAAAACTGTCCTCAAAGACAGCCCTGGAGGCAGAACAACAACAGAAATGGAAGGAAAGGAAACAAGATTGAGAAATCAAAAAATGTACATTAGATTCAGATTCTTGTAGACACTAGTAGACAATAGTAATTATCTTGCTGGATCATGTCAGTGGCCCATTTAGCCCAATATTCTGCACTTGACATAATACAGTTGTGCGGGCCGGCTCCCAATCTCGGGGGCAAGCCGGGCCCGTCTTTGTGCACACAGGCTGTGGCCAGCAGCCCGGGCACGCGGGGCCGGAGAAAACCGTGGCGCGGTATGGTACGCTCGAGCTAGAATCAGTCACGGAGGCGTAATGGTTGATTGAAAAGATTATTTACTTACACCCAAGGTGGTCGCGGTGTAGGCTGGTCAGCTTTCCAGGCGCAGCTCCGCTTGAGTTCTCATTGGAGGACTCTGATAGACTTGGTTCCTTGACCCCGGAGTGTTTTAGGCTCCGCGGGTTTAACAATTCTCTCTCACGGAGCAGCTGAATCTCCGTGGGTTTTGTTCAGTTCCCAGGTCCCCCGGAGCTGTTAAGACTCCGTGGGTTCGAAACTTGGATCCATAGGATAGGGATACGTCTAGGGTTGCGCTCGACGACGGGGAGAGGCTAGAGGTTATTGGCCCCGGAGTTGTTAAGGCTCCGAGGGTTCGGTAAATAGGTTCCCCGGAGTTGTTGAAGCTCCGTGGGTTC
>NW_005842381.1:0-11429 GCF_000455745.1 Alligator sinensis | reverse complement strand
CTGGGCCCGTCTTTGTGCACACAGGCTGTGGCCAGCAGCCCGGGCACGCAGGGCCAGAGAAAACCGCGGCGCGGTATGGTACGCTCGAGCTAGAATCAGTCACGGAGGCGTAATGGTTGATTGAAAAGATTATTTACTTACACCCAAGGTGGTCGCGGTGTAGGCTGGTCAGCTTTCCAGGCGCAGCTCCGCTTGAGTTCTCATTGGAGGACTCTGATAGACTTGGTTCCTTGACCCCGGAGTGTTTTAGGCTCCGCGGGTTTAACAATTCTCTCTCACGGAGCAGCTGAATCTCCGTGGGTTTTGTTCAGTTCCCAGGTCCCCCGGAGCTGTTAAGACTCCGTGGGTTCGAAACTTGGATCCATAGGATAGGGATACGTCTAGGGTTGCGCTCGACGACGGGGAGAGGCTAGAGGTTATTGGCCCCGGAGTTGTTAAGGCTCCGAGGGTTCGGTAAATAGGTTCCCCGGAGTTGTTGAAGCTCCGTGGGTTCAGCAAATTAAACCTCTGTTGCCCTCTTAAGGAAAAAGCTGGGTTCAAAGGGATCAGCAGCGCTTAGAGATCTTCACGCTCTTTTCCCGAACGCCATGTGCTTTCTCTCTCTCCGACTTGGGCGGAAACTACCCAAGCCTTTTGTACGGCTAGCAAGCCAATAGCTAGCCGCCACGTGTGCCTATATTAAGATTGGCCAATAATGTGACAGAAATCTTAATACAAATGGCGGGAACTCCTTTGCATCGTACATCACTATAATGCAAAAGAAATGCACCATGCAAAGAAGGCTACAAAACTGGCCGGAAATACTCTCCTGCACGTGGGTTCTCTATTACAGCAGAACACTCCACCGTGCAAAAGAGCTGCAATTTAGCGGGAACACAATTTAGCGGTGCCGAAGCACACTCAAACAAAAAAACCACAACTTTGGGTTGTGACAACAGTATACAACAGCTTCAGAAAATGTGAACAAAACTAAGTTAACGGATGTGATGGGATGCCCACCCATTAGAAAAGTTCTCTCTAAGCCCCTCAGTTGGTGGGTTAGCCATACAAATTCCCATTACTTTTTGAAACTTTTGGTTTCAATCTTATGACAACAGTGAGCTCCAGCACAATCTTCTTCATATCAAAGTTTTCATCATGCAAAAACAGCATAACTAATGCATAAGAGCAAGGAAATTCTACCAAATATGCATCCATTTCAACCACAAGACCATTACTGACACTGCCTGACCTGTTCAGCCGTTCAGAGTTTTAAATTATTTATTTAAAAATAAATAAATAAATAAATAAAAACCAGCCTAGACTAATTCTCTTTCACTTGAAATGTAGCAGCTCACTTGCATGTATTCATCATTTCTTAGATGGGAAATGTGGCCACCATATTACTAGGGGATGCTTTTCCTTGGTGCAATCTCTTTGGTGAGGTTCACTTAAACTTGAAACCAATGAATTTGTGCCCCGTGCCAGGTATTTTTTTTTCTAATGATCTGAAACCTAAGATGGTTTATAAAGCATTTCCCTACTCAAAGTATCCAAATCACCTTAAGTTTTGACCTTAACAGTTTACATTTCTTCAAAACCAGTTGAGTCTTTTTCAGTATTTTAGAAGAAAATTACCAACAAAATCCATTCATCAGGGCAGAAATTTTAATAAAATTTTAAGAAATTTTACTATTTATTCTGAGATTTTGGGGGGGCATAAGAGGAAACTTTACAAGAGTGAGAAAAAACAGTTCATCACAGGAAATAATGAGAATTCAATTCATCGTAGGGAATAATGAGAATAGAGGGGGGAAAAGGGAATTCTTAGTTGGAGTTCATGACGAAATATGCAATTGTCTCCAAAGTGGCCTGAGGTTGTTACCACCCTGAGAACACAGTTGTAAAAAGCTGTGGCACTCTCTGAAACTCTCTCAAGTTGCAGACTTACATCTATGCCTTAAGTCTTTCAAGAAATACCCAGCCATGACAGTCTCTAACCTAGAACTACTCTTAATATTCTAACTACTTAAGCAATACATACTGCAATAGACAATGAAATGTCTGCTTTCAGAATCAGTTGTATTTTTGCAATTTTGGCACATTTTTTCTTAAAGAAAGTCTCCATGCAAATCTTTACACACTGGCTGTTTTTAGTAGCTCTACCTTTTTTATTATTATTTTGCTAAGCATCAGTTAAAATATCTACAAATTGTTTAGACTCGTCAGAAAGGAATTAGTCATGTATTTTTTTCACACATATACCCTTCCTAGTGATTCAGTAACTTAAATGCATGATCAGTTTTGGTAGATCTTTCAGGATCTGCCAAAATATGCCCTTTTCTTTCTTACTCCTCACAAATAAACTCTAATCCTTCAAATGATCTTTTAAAACAAACAGGAATTAAAATAAAAGTTAAAGCTTATGTAAAACATCATCAGTTTTTTTTAGTCTTTTCAGTTACTTGTCATAGGCAGAATTCAATTAATACAACTGGATTTATTACACTAACATAAATAGTGATATCACAGTATCTCTGAGAGCCAATTCCTTCACATGTCATAGTCTATAAAAGAATGATATCTGTAGTGTTCTAACTACATTCTTTCCTCTGAAAGTATTATTTTAATGCTTCCTGGAGAATATAGAGAAAACTATTTTTCACTCTCCCCTTAATTCAAAGGTTCAAGAAAGGTGCTCTGCTTATTAACCATCAATTTTAGAGGTTCCATTATTAAAGATTTTTCTTTTACAGCAAAATTAACTGCAAAAGTAAATGCAAAGGGACCAGGCAAGCTCTTGATATATTATACCTATGATCGTTACTAATTTCACAAATATTGTATCTGAAAAATTGTGCCTTTGAAAGCATATATTTTAGCTGACTCCCAAATGGAAATTTAACGTTCATTACATTTTCTAAAAGTATTTTCATAACCACCTTGAATTGCTGATGCACACAAATAACAGTAGAGAAAGATAATGATTAAAAGCTACAAGTTCCAAGGTAACACTACAACCAAGATATATAAACTGATACAGTTTGAAAGAAGGGACACTTCCCAGATACATCCTTCACATCATTTTAGCCAACCTATATCCTTTGTTTCACAATTCATTCCATGAAGTGACATAGAACATTGACCATGATGTGGTATTATGCAGAGGGGAGGAGGAGGAAGGGAGGACAGCTTTTGGTGACAACAGTTATAAGTAGATTATTTCCCAAAAGGATGGGGGGTGTCATGACCCAAAGGCATGATTTTGTGTGCGCTTCAGCACCAGAATTATCCCTGCCAAGTTGCAGCTTCATTGCACGGGAGAGTTTCCTGTTGCAGAGGAAAACCCCGATGCAGGGACGAGTTTCCCGCCTTTCTGCAGCTTCTTTTGCAGAGTGCATTGCTCAAGTTGCAAGAGAAATGCACGGTGCAAAAGAGTTCCCACCACCAGTATGCAAATTCGTTCCCCGCTATTGGCTAGTTCTAAATTATTCCCACGTGGCAGCTAACGATTGGCCTGTTAGCCATATAAGAGGCTTGAGCAGTTTCCGCCCAAGCCGAAGAGGACTCCACATCCATCTCGTGGGGATTCTGGATACACGGCAGGGTAATAGAGACCCTGCGTGAGATTCAGAGGAGCTTGGCGACCTGATCCATCGCCCACCTCTTTCCGTCTTCGAGCACAAATTTTATAAGACGCATCTCCGATTCCGATTTTGGTGGCGCGTTCACCCAGAGCATCCGGAGCTCTGTTCCGTGGAGCCTAGCAAACTCCACGTGACCGTCCGTGTTGTCTGTGTCTGTAAACGCAACTCAAGCAAGTTTTCCAGCCTACACCACTGCCATCTCGGTGTAAGTAAACAATCTTTAAAACTACCGCTACGAGTTTGTGCCTAATTCCAGCTCGTCGCCCTCCCTCTCCGATCCAGCGTGCCCGGGCTGCTGGCCACAGCCCGCGTGCAGCACGGAAAAGGGCCCGGGTCACTCCCAGCCCGCACAGGGGGAAAGGGGGTATTTTAGCATGGTGTGTTCTTTATATTTCCTTGTTAATAAGACAAGAAAACAAATATTTTTCCCCCGTCTCTTTCCCCCCTCCCCACCCTTAATGTGCATACACACACACACACACACACACTGAATGTTGGGGATGTAAACGGGCTATCATAGAAAGAAGAGATTGAGTCCATATTACAGTGAGATGGTACAATACACTGGGGGGTACCTTCCAGACTGACTCATCTTGCTCCTCCAGAACTTGTGTAGTATGAATTTTTGCATGTTCGCTATTATGCTTAAATCATAATAGTATTGAATTGATAAACATCTATGATTTTATGAACTAAAACTCCATTTTGTGCTTGTTCCCTGCTTGACATAAGTAAATGAACTTTGTATGCCTGTGTATGTGAGCGTTTGTGAGAGAGGGTGAATGGTGAAAGAATGGTAACTATTTGCATGAAAAAAGATTTAACTGATTGTGTAAGCAACAAGGCACCAATGTATGAGTTACCAGACAGTAATCTAATTAAGCTAATTAATGGATGGCTGAATAACTTGTCTGTAATCAGGTGCAAAGAAGAGAGTAAGAAGAAAGAATTTTGCATATCCTGCCATTTGAACTACACAATGCTTCAAGGGAGAGATACCGACTACACAATGCTTCAAAGAAGAGATCAAGACTAAAATACCATCTTTACTGGAATGACCTTATCGGAGATGCATTGGAATTACCCCAAGTTGAGATAACTAGAAGAAAAAACCTCTAATTAAAAACTGAGCATGGAAAAACCCCAATACTGAACGAAGTCTTGAAATCTCTATAAAAGTGAGATGCAGACAAGGCAAGATGAGGAATCCACTCTCTGCAACCTCATGGAGCAGAGGCACACATGCCTGTATGCCTCCGCTCAAATCTTCAATACTCCTGGATCCGGCCATCCAGTGCTAATATTAAGTAACATCTGCTGGTAACTATAACATCTTACTGGAGTGGTTTTCTCTGTGTGCTTGTGTATGTCTGTTTGTATGTATGCTTGTGTATGTCTGTTTGTATGACGTGTGTCCAAGCTCATGTATCTGTTTCATGTAACCAATTGACATGGAGTTTTGCCTTATCTCCCTTTTTAAGGTCTTGCTCTTAATTTGAGAAATTGACAATTTTAAGTAACAATTGTGCATAAAAGACCAAGAGGAAGTAAAAAAAAAAAAATGGAACTCTACAGGTACGTTTTGATAAGGTATACACTCTGGAGAAGAAAAGTAAGTCACTAGAAGTTAAGGGATTAGAAGATTAGAAGTTAAGGGAGAAGAAAATAAGTCAGTAGAAGTTAAGGGATGCATAAAAAGAATAAGAAGAAAATAAACAATTAACTCATTCAGCCACATGTATGCTTCACTCATCAGTTATCCTTTTCATAATGAAACAGACCCTGTATACTACTCTCCCAGAAGAAACCACAAGTGTACAAATGTTCAGGCTTTTTCTCCCAGGGTAAAAATGGCCACTCCAGGAAAAATATAATCTGAGAATAACCAGAATTCATTCATTCCCAGAATTTACACTGGGAAAGCAAATATTTGTACATGCTGTGGCTTCTCTCAGAAAAGAACACAGCTCTCCAGCATGTCTCCTTCCCCTTCCCCAAGGAGACAGTGTTTTGCTCACCAGACTCTGATGCTCCAGCAAGGAAAAGAATACCACCACCCACCTTCACAATCCCCATGTTGTGATGCAGGGAAATACAGGCTGATCATGGGTAGTCAGGGTCAGCCAATCAGAGCTGCTCTGTGCACTGCTACCATCTGTCACCAGCCTGCAGGCAAACAAACCCAGGAAAATTCCCTCAGATTATTTCAGTGTGTGTATGTAACCAGAGAAAGAAAGTACTCTGCGGCTACTGATCCCAGTAGATTAAGAATCATGACTAGATCTGGTCAAAAACAGTCTAATTAACTAAAACGTTGTTGTTCTTTTTATAATTTGGTTTGGGGGGGATAAAGGGGTGGGGCATGCTGCTTAGCCAGTTTTCAGGGGTTTCTCTTCAGTTTAGAACATCTGGGGTTACAATGACCTTTTGCCATATCTGTAACAGGATTCTGAACTGTGATCCATTTCATGGCAGATGTACCCCACTACTGGACATGCAGAAAATTGCTGACCCTTTAATGCCAGTACAGATGAAACAAACCAGCCTGATGGGAACTCTGGAAGCTTTGGGGTCCCCAGTCAGGGGACCAGTCCACTGGTGAACTTTCTCCCTCAACAGCAAGAACACAGTCTCTCTTATAACCAATGAAAGTCAATTTCACTGCTCCTATTATCAGTAAAACTAAGGCCCCCCTCTACATGTTAAATTTAGCCAGGTAATCACACCTTAAGTTGTGACCCAGCTATATGTTCAACCAATTAATAGCATGATAAAACAAGCAATGAGCTACAAAGTTATTCCACAGACATGTGGAATAACTTAGTAGCCTACACTAATCATGTCATTAACTGAATGCATGGACAAGTGCTCCCTTGTGGCGGGGATCCCTTCCAGAGAGGAGCACCACCCGCTGTAGCTGACATGGCTCGCAGTGGTAGCAGCACTGTCAGCTCCAGAGTTTGCAGTGGGGAGAATTCTGCTGCTGCTGAAAGCCTCATGAGGTGCAGAGTTCATAGAGAGGATAGCGCCTCACCTCACGAGGCTTGCACTGGGGCAGCACCAGGAACACTGCTCCTTCTGCGAGCCCTATAGCCAATCATGCTCGCAACAGGGGCAGCATTCCCCACCAAGTCCTATCAGCTGCAGGACTTGCAGTCATGGGAGTCATTGCAGGGGGAGCCCAGGATTGTTGATCCTGAGCTCCCCCTGCACTGGTGATAAGGCACGATGGGATCTAATGTGCAACCGCACAATTGCACCTCCTGCCATGCACATGTGGTGTGATAGAAGGTGCGATTGTGTAGATCGTGCATTAGTTCCCATTGCACTTTAACGTGTATGTGTAGAGGGACCAAATAAAGAATAAGTTCCAATCAGCAGTTACAGGGTCTCGTAAGTTTTCTCACTCAAAGCATATTTAAAAAAAAAAAAGTTGGGCGGTGAGAGGGAAGCCAAACACCACTTCCCAGGAGACTTCTGAATGACCTTTAAAACAAAACAAAACAAAAGCAGCCTCATTCTACTCCATACATCACTCAAAAGATTCTAAGATTTGGCATGACTGAATGTGGCCTTGACTTTTACATATGCTGACTGGAGTTTACTTCATCAAACCATTTTCTGAATTTGAAAGTGGGACCCTGAATTGTGTTTTATAGCTAAAGTATTAGGTTAACTCCTGCCTGCACTCAAACTGGTGAAATGGTAATTTCATTTAAAACTATGCATATTTTAAACAGAAACACAAAAGATCCTGCTGCCCTGCTTATTAAGGAACATGGCTATGTTTTCCTTCTTCCTGAAAGCATAACAAATATATTCTCTCCATTATGCTTCAACATCATTAACTTGATCTCTATTACACATGAAACATTTTTGATCTCAGAATATAACTTCAAAAACTGTCCAAATACTTGATTTGAATATATAATTGATCTTAATACTTCATCTAAATGAAAATGTGATGCTCATTCACAAATAAATCAAATATTAAGTTAGTCTCTTATGATAAGTAGCTTAATTACAAAATATGCCTTTTTCTACATGAATTTTAAACATCCAATTTTGACCTTTATTAAGGCTGATGGGTATATATTGATTATCCAATTAAAACCTATATAATTAGCATGCCTAATTTGTATATGCAAATAGATATATTATTTCTTTAATTTACTCTCTCTGTCCTCTGTCATTTACTTCTGAACCTGTCCCTTCTAACAGCAGTGTTCAGATTATCATTAATATAAGACTCCCTGAAGCGTAGGCTGAAAATCTGAGTCACTAATCCAAGTTCTCTAAAAAGGAACAACCTTAACTATTTTTCATGATTTAAATTGAGCAACACGTCTTGAATAACAGGTTTTCATCTCAAGATATTTTATTTGGAACTTCTGTTCAGAAACATATTAAACTAAATTAATGCATAATCAGGACACTATATGCTAGAGCTAGAAATGCCTTACTAATAAACTGATGTATTATGTCTTTTCAACTCTTCAGCACCACTTACAGTTATACCCCAGAACAAAAATAGAAGGGTGCCTTAAGTAGAAAAAAAATTGGATTCTCCACAAGATTGTTTACCTCCCTGTGAAGATGAGCATCTGAGAACCACTTGTAGTATACAGACACATCGTAAACAATTGCATAGAACCACTGAGATGTTCCACCTCCTTTTGTTTCAAAAGGAGAATGCTTCTCTGATCAGCTAGGCAGGCACACTACTGAGCTCCAGCTTAGTGGAGAAGCATCACCTCTGAAAAACTGTAGGAAACAGCTAAGCAACTTGTCATTAATTCATCAGTCCACTGAAAATTAACACCATCCCACCCAATTACGAACCACCCCAATACATAAAGACCAGATAAAATTCATAGCTAAAAAAGAATGACATCCACAGAAGAACCGTGTTTCATTCTGATTTGTTTTACTGTAAGATTTTACCTTATTAATTCTATTATTTTATTTTAATGACAAGCAACAGTACTGGAAACCGTAGAAGAAACTCAACTAATATGAAACTGCCACAGCTGCATGGGTATAGTTTTTCAAACAGTATTCTATGGAATCTCTTAAGATTTCCAGGGAAAGAAATTGCTAAAATTTTGAGAAAACAATGAAAGCCTGACAGATTCAGTGAATGGTAAACAAATTATGTTAAGGAAAAAAAGGAAAGAATATAAAAATGTGCATTAGCACTAACTGTACAACTTGAGACAGCACACAATTCACAAAGCTATGATTCAATTTTTTTTCAAAATGATGTAAATTCAAACTAATTCCACTCACTCCATTTGAGTTATTCTTCATTTACACTTCAATCTGACACAGGCAAATTTGTCATAGTTTATATTAAATGACAGGGGGTGCATGTACACAAGAGGCCTTAATGGACAATTACCTATTTTACTGAGCAGTAAATATCTGCGTTTACACATGAGCACACTTACTGCACAGTAAAAAACCCTAACTGCAATTTGCAGGTAGCAAATTTAAGCATGATTAGTAACTGCCCAGTAATGCACCTGTAGATGCGACTCAGCAGCAAATTTACTGCCAGGTCTGCCCAGCCGCTAGGGGGCCAGCTTGAGGCCAGCCCCAGGGCTCCTGGCTGGGAGCCTTTCCTGCTCCAGGGCTGGGCTGCCTCACTGGCAGCCTCTGCCTACAAGCTATAGGAGCCTGGAGCTATTTTGTGCCCTGAGGCAAACATAACAGACAGCCTGAGGGCAGTGAAAGCTGTGTGTGTCCCCCCGGGCAGGCCAAAGCTGAGCTCTCCCTGACTTTCTGGAACCCTTCGCTGTTGTTTGGCCCAGCATAGCCTTGCAGCTACCAAGGCACTGCCGTCAGGCCAGGTGGGTGCAGAACAGTTGCTGCAGCCCCTGGCCAGTCTGTCAGCACCCCAGGACTGCCTGCAAGCTGCTGCAGGGCATAATCTCAGCCATGCAGCCACCAGTCCCATGCTGTGCCCCTCTGCTGGGTGCTTCTGGAAGCTGCCTAAGGCTAGCAACAGCATGACAGCTTAAACGGGGGCCGGAGGGCTGGCACAGGACACATGATGGCCTCTTGCTCCTTGTCCAGGCCTGGCACTGCCTACATGCGCATGCCCGTGCCCCTCCATCTGGAGCCCCAACTAAAGCCAGGAGAAAGTTGGTGATCTTGTGGCACTCTGGGGCGACGCAGAGGTGTTATGCCAATTTGAGCAGGGCAGGCACTCGAACATCTACATTTATGAGGCCTTGTTAAGTGGAGTGCAGGCAGGGAGATGGGGCAGAGGCCAGGGGTGGGGGCTGGGGCAGGGAGGGCCCTCCCCCCAGTGCTGGGTTTACCACATGGCTGGGGCTGGCAAGGCTGGAGGCTCAGCAGTCCTCTCCAATGGTGATGGCATCTGCCTGCACCTGGTGTCCTGTGCCTGTGGTGTGCACACACCCAGCCAGGGGTCTCCCTGGGGAGAAACTGACACTGTTGACTGCTGATAGTGACATGGCTGGCCATTCCTCATGGCAGAATCTGGGGCTGTACAGCTGCCGAGGCAGGCACTGACCAGGGCTCCCTGAGCTGCTGGTGGACTGTGTAGCCAGGGAGTTGGGTGGGACAGGACGCTGAATGCCCAGGAGTCCCTCTTCTGGTGTTTGTGTCACAGGAGGGGTCAGGGCAGGGTGTGATAAAAACCTCACAGTTGCGGCTTGGGTCCTGGGGAAAGGTCAAGGTGTTGTGGGCACAGTGGGTCACTGTGACTGACCACAATCATCAATCCAACTGTGCCTGCAAGACCATGCCCTTTATGCGGCAGGTGACCTGCATTTTGGCACCCCAGGACCCAAGCCGCAACTGTGTGAACCTCCTGTCAGGACGGTCGGCCAGCATGTGTGTGGCCCACAGAGTGGAACCCCTGCCCTCACCACCCGGCCCTGCTCCTGGGAGTGGGCACAGGGCCACACTTCCGCCCTTCTTGAGCTACTCCCCCAGCACCTTCCCTTTCCCCTGCCCTGCCCCACCCCTTCCCCCCACACACACTTACCTGCTGGGGTGGGTGTCAGTGTCTGTGTCTGTATCTCTGTGGGTCTGGGAGGCTGTTGTGAGGGGCATCAGGAGGACTGTTGAGGCTGTGGGGGGGCGTGTGGGGCGCCAGCAGCACTGGGAGGGGCTGTGGGGGGCCTTTAATTTTTATCGCGGATTTTGGGTTTCTAATCAGAGAAACCAGGATCCCTGTTTATAACAACCACCTAAAATACACTGACACTTGGGGTCATGACCCTATCCAACTGGTAAGACATGACAGCATAATAGGACATGTGGTATCCAGATATAGAACGTGAATGGCTATATGATGCTGCTACTACGAAATTTCATGAAGTCCCCGGCCCCCAAAGACCACACTAAAAGTATAATACAGTATGAAGTAAAAATAGCAAAATGAACAAGCAATTACATGTACACCACGGGTAATTTAAAGTGATCTCTAACACGTGAAACAGGGTTTTCAGATGTATTATGTGTATAACAATATTGATAGGCACACTACAATGTGCATAGCTTCATTTGCATTGGCTTATTTCTAATTTTCATGTGCAATTTCATTACAGGTACTCCTCACTTAACGACCGAGTTCCGTTCCTGCGACTTGGTCGTTAAGCGAATTGGTCGATAAGCGAGGAGCCGCTCTGAGCAGCAAAGTGCTCCCCGCAGGACTGTATGCTGGCAGCCGCGTCCCTGGGGCGGGGGGGCCGAGCTGCTCCCTCCCCCCCTCTTGCCAGCACCAGGGCAGCATTTGGCCCTGAAGCCAGGGCTGGTGGGAAGAGGATG
>NW_005842380.1:1445805-1446633 GCF_000455745.1 Alligator sinensis | reverse complement strand
CGCCCGCCCTTGAATTAGGACTGGAGCTTACCTTAAAGATGTGCATAGTTTCCACACAGCTGTTTAGTTTATGAGCATTCTGTGGGAGTTTGTTTAAATAGATTTGGTGTCTTTTTTTCTTTTTTACAGCATTGAAATTTATAATGGTGCTTTTGTTTTAATCTCACTTGACATTGAGGTCAAAAGCATTTAATGGAATGCCACTCGCAATAACAGCTCTGGGTTGAGTGCAGTTGGCAATAATATCTATTGAGATACATGGAGCCGGTGGGTGCATAGGTAACAAAACGTAACGCATGAAGTGCATGGAAACACATGCTGGTGTCTCCTGTCTTGAATCAACAGCAAGAAATCATTTTCTTTGTACCAGGATCTGACAGTATAAACTAAACCATATTCAGTGTCGTTACATTCCAGTGGCTCAATTCTGCCCTCAAATACATGCTCGCAGTTCCTTCTGACTTGGGGAACAGAATAGCCAAGGTCCAGGAGACCCTTGTATTTCCAAGGGTAAAATTTAATCTAATATTTTCAAACTAACTGAGCTTGGAAATGGAAGGAAGCCAGGAAACAGCATTCTCAAGGCACTCCTGACGTTACTGATACAACTTGATCTGACTTCCAAAAAGTGGATTTTCTTTTCTACTGATTTAGAAAGCTTGACTGATGATTAATGACAGTGTCACTGAATTTCCTTCTGTAGCTAGGGGAGATGCTAGAACTGCACAACAAATAAAGAGGTGAGAAATGGTTTGTCCTGGGGTCAGCATGGATGGAAAGAGTACCATTTAATTAACAAACAGACAAAACCCCCTGAATCTGGAACCG
>NW_005842380.1:1415051-1445774 GCF_000455745.1 Alligator sinensis | reverse complement strand
CTGCTGTTTCGCCTACTCAGGTCTAGCAGAACATTACAGTGTAGTTGTGCATTTCTCACAGGTTTGGCAGAGACAGAAAAAAATTGTAGACATCCATGCAAAAAGTCTCTTAGCAAAGATACGTTCAGTCTGATGAACTCTGGTCGCTTGATTGAGGGGCTGCTGTGTTGAGAACAAAAAATTCTGGAGTTATAAGCTGGGAATCTTTTTGTTTGCCTGAATGCTTCAGCACCTCCACACAGGACCAGCCTTTGCAAAGACTAACATCTCTGGACACCTGAGCTGTGTAAATTATCTGACACAGACGGCACGTCGACACATGCACATTTACTGTGCAGTAACTGCAATTACTGTGCAGTACGGGCATACATCTATACATGCATGCCCATATTGCACAGTAAATATGGTGACATGCCAACTTGAGCATAAATTTGATACCTTCATTATGCAGGTATCAAATTTACGCCCGATTAGTTAGTGTGCAGTAACACACTCATAGACGTCTTACTGCGTAGTAACACTGTGTGTGTGGATGGACTTAGGACTAACTTTAGTCCCAAGTCTGTCCACACACAGTGTTAATGCACTTTAATGCCTGCATGTATAAATGCTGGCGTACTCCCATTTACTGCAGAGTAAATTTAAGCAGGCGTAAATGCATGTGTAGACATGCCTAGAAGGTGTGAACCTGAGGGGGGTCACTTGGTTTCTATTTGAAATGAACCAATATTCATTTTTCAAGCATTATTTTTGTCTTGTACATCATGGCGAGACATTAAAAAAGCCCGAGGCAGAACCGATCTAAGTTAAGCGGTTTTCTGTAAGCAGCGCAGTTTAGATCGGTAGCAAATAGAACACACGTTTGCACTTTGGTGGTGGCAGGAGCAAATCTTAGACCAGGTTCTGCCCTTTTGAAACCAATCTAAGTGTTCCCAACTTCTGTTCTGTTATGGGTATAGACCAGTTTCCAATCTCTTATACTGGTAAAAGTGTAATGTCTGTACCTGACCCATGTGTAAACTTCATTAATTCCCTTAAACAATCTGTTTTTTTAAATGGATAGAGAAATCTCATCAGCAAAAATCAAACCCTATGAGGATAAAGTTGAAACGCTTCCTTTTAGTTTGATTAAGCTCTAACTCAGCTACAGTCTCACTAAAATCTACATATAGTAGGAAATCCACATACCAAAAAAAATGGCATTTGATGTATGTCCTGAATTTTGCAGACTTTAGAGGAAAGCATTGCATCTCTGTTGAAAATTTCTCTGCCAACATATTTCTCTCATAAATCTAGCTAATGGCCTTGTGCAATAGTATACAGCTGTTCCATTCAGCTCCGTTCTATCTCAGGAGCTCAGTACACATCTCTTCAAAAATAAACCAGGTCACAGACTTGCCTCTAATTTCAAAACCTCTACTCCTTTTTGGTTGGATATCCCAATTAGGTCCATCTGTTTTTTACTCTGAGGACTACTATATTGTTCAAAAGATAGAATTAAGTCAAATGTCTTTCTCTCTGCTCCTGCTTATATAAGCTGTCAGCACCCCGAGTCTTTACAAGTGGCATGCTTGTCCAATGTCTCTCCTCATCTTTCAGCAGTTCAACAGGCAGTATGAAACATAAAGTAGGTCTTCCCTGGGGTTCCTCTTGGAGGTAGGCGCCAGTCACCCTTGCCTATTGAAAGCCAAGTGTTCATAATAGATTTCCGTCCTATAAAGCCTAGGGTTTCCAGGCCAGATCCTCTGTGGGTGTAAATCAGTAGAGTCCCATTGACTGCAATGTTACTACAGCAGTTTGTTCCAGGGGAAGATCAGTCCTTTATGTTTCATACAAGAATAAACGTATTATGTCTGACTCCTTGGCAGTGCAGAGGTATTTTCTTAAAGAACAGCTGAGGCCTCATGGAAAACTTTGCATAACATACAAAACAATTTAGAGACAATTATGTTTCTATGTCTGCTTTTCTTTCCCCGTTCCTTCTCCCTTGAATATTCAACTTTCCAGGACTCAGATCCTGAGCAGGTTTGCATGGCTATTAAGAGACTCGAACAAAACAGAAACAATATGTTTCCAGATTGTTATCAGGCTGGACCAGTGGGGAACATAAGGAAGGGAGATTTTACAGCCCTATGTATGCCGTGGGTAGCGGTAAATCAAGTCGCTTTATCTAGTCACAATAGCTGGATGGATCGGGGGGCAGATGACAGAGAGGATCTGGGGAAAACGATGCTGTCCTTCAAGCTATGGTATATCTGAAGAACACTCCCATGTTCAGCACTGTACCTAGACTCCTGGCAGCCCTGGACAAACTTTTAGTATCGGGTTCCTCTTTGCCAGAGATAATGATAATAATAATTTTAAAATGACCATTTTTGGTCCCCCTTTCTGTCCAAGCCCCGAATGGCCATCTGGTTTGCCCATGCCTGTGTCCAGCCCTGGCCATATTGCAATCTAAGACCTTGGCCAGTGAAACCCACATAGTACTCTTCTTAAACCACGGTCATATGTTTTCATAATTGCTACTATGTTTAACAGTGGGTCTTTCCCTTAAGGACCGATAAGAGGGGAAAACATGGCCTGTTAGACTGCATTTTCAGATTCTTGAAGGCTTAAAAATACAACACCATGGAGGGAAGGCAAGGATATTAATCACTCGGGGACATTCACGTACAGAAGGAATGGGAAAAGTCTGCAGAAAGTCTTGTGAGTATTTGTATTTGTAAATGAATGTGTATGGTTTCCCAGAGTCGGTGCTTTCATGCATGAATATTCCAGCAGATGAGTCTGTTCACAGGAATGTTAAGCCAAGCAGTTCATTTTAAGCAGAAAATGTCGAATTAAATTAATATTAAATGAAATTTTGAATTCATATTCAACAAATATTCATGCTGGAACCTAAATAGTGTGCTCGTCTAATCACAGATCAGAAGCATATACTGCAAGATCTCTGTGTCCAATCAAAACAGCTCAGATTGAATATTAGATTCTCAACTAAAACTGCTCACAAACCAGCTAGACGCCAAGGACTCGTTGCAGAAATTGTTTGGTGGATCAGTTCTAAAAATGCGCCATCTCAGAAAATTGCCATCTGCTCACTGAGAATTTATGAGTGGAAATTCAGCTGGGGATTGTTAAAATACGTCTGCCAAGCTCTAAGCATTGTGACATCTACTTGTGCTGTTATTTGTCAAGTTCTAGCAAGAGAGAATAAATTTGCAGATGCTAACAACACCCATTAGCCATCAATCTAGTGTCGTCCCCTGGTAGAACCAGCATATCTGAAGAAGTGTTCACTTATAGACTCATCATTTTCTCCCTCAGCTGGAACTTGTGTTTATGGCACCACTGTGGGCTCCTGTGGAAATTATTTCGGTGTCATAAATTCAATATTATGAGTTGTCCCTGCAGTGGAGTCAAGTAGGGGAGGAGGAGGAGGCGATGTTGCTTGAAGGAGTAACAGCTTGTTGGACTATAAATGTCTGTGGTAAATAGCAGAAATAAGGAAGAAATAATGGAGGGGATGGAGAAAGTTACAGCAATTTATTTTAAGCTTCTGTTTGTAATTCAATAGCTTGGCTCTTTTGACCCAGGTAAAAACACCTTCTTAATGATGGTCCATTATATTGGGCCCAAATCTGCTCCAGTGGTGGCAGAATCTGCAATGTACTGCTGTCCTAGTCTATCTCACACAGTGCCGTAGAAACAAAGTTTGATGCCCGGGGCAAAACCCGCAGTAGTAGCTCGCCCTCGCCTTGCCCCGTGCACAGATCCAGGGGGCACATGCCTCCCCATGCTTGCCTGGGAGTGCTTGCAGCAGTGGGAGTCACCCTTCCCCTGTCCCTGCATCCCCAAAATGAGCCACTCATGGCTCTGCTCCATGTCCCACCCCAGCTGGGCAGTGCCTATTGGTGCCCCTTGCTTCGGCACCCAGGGTGGTCACCCCGCTTGCCCTCCCCCCCTTGCTACGGCACTGGTTTCACAGCTCATATAAAAGACATTTTAAACTATCCCTATGTTGTGTACACTTATTCATTTCCTTGACTTCCAGGAATGGCCTGAAAAAGATGATGTGGAATAAATTCTACAAGAAATTATGTTCATCATGTCCTGGATGGACTCTGCCATTCACTGACTGAAGGAAGACTAGGAAGAAGGCAGGGTACAGATGCACCTTGAGACGAACCAAATCAGAGATTCATATGCTTTGGTGAGCTGGATCTCACTTCACCAGAAGAACAGGGAGCCAGGGAACAGATCTCTTGTTCGTTGTATGTAGAGCCAGAATAATTAATGTGAGAGTCTAACCCAGGTGCAAAGGGATCCCTGCTATTACCTCTGAAAATATTAATAGCATTATTTAATATTAGTAACATGGAAGCACCTATAAGTCAGGATTTTTATTTTAAATTTCAGGCACTGTAGAGACATAGAGGTAAATATTGCCCTTAATAAATGTAATGACTTTTAAGTGTTGCTCTCAGTGAGAATTTATATTCTTGGCTTGATTTATTGCTGGGTCTTTATGGTGGTTCATCTGTTTGCAAAATATTTGGATTCTTTTTCAGCCACTGCTGAATGCTAGAAAGAGACAACAACATATCATAGTAATTTGTATCATGTCCCACTGTTGTTTAAAAAAGTCCCAGGGAAGTTAGAAAATGTAATGTTTCATTGTTATACACATCCACCCTCCCACATACCATATGCCTTATAATGTAAGCCACATTTTTTAAATAAACTATTTATATTTAAATGGCCCTGCTTCTTCAATTCAAGAAAAAAAAAAGTAAAAAGCTGCTATATGCACTGTAGAGGTTGTATCCTTGTAAATGGGACTTTATTTGCCGGGGGGGTTCCTTAAATTGAGGGTCAAAAACTGTGGTGCTCCTTAAATTTAAGAGTATCTTATAGTTGAAGGAATGCAGTACATACGTGCACACATGCACTAAAATATGTGTATAGGTAAGACAGTGCTTTGCAATTCTGTAATAGCCAAACAGGGTGACCCCCAGCACTACAACAGTCACATAGGTCGTGTATACACATGTGCTTTAATGTGCATTCGCCTGTTTTAATGTGCATTAAAGCATCATGTAAAAACAGTGTGCTTTTTACTATAGGATAATGCACATTAAGTATCACTTAAAAGCATGTGCTTTAGTTAATGTGCATTAAGCCAAGCTAATGTGCATTTTCCTAGTACCTCACTTCATAGACATTAGGGCTGGAAGGGACCTTGTAAGATCATCGGGTCCAGCCCCCTGCCCCTGGGGCAGGAAGTCAGCTGGGGTCAAAGGATCCTAGCAAGTATCCAAAATTTTACATGTGCTCTTGAAATAGCGCCAGACGTTTTTAATTAGTGAGCACATTGAACGTGTTTTAGTTCAAAGCGCACCGCTGCCACTTTCTCAGTGTGGAGGCGCGTTGTGCCCCTGAGACACGTGACACACGAGGCTGCCTGAGCGTGTCAGTTTACATGCTCCACCAGACTCGATTAATGGATTTCCAGCGTGTTCGAGCAGGCTCCCCACATGTGTGTAAGAGAGATAATAATGGAGGTATAAGATTTCATGCGCATGAACTAAAGTGCATTATGCATGTGTAGCCTCGTCCCTAGGTGTGCTGAGCATTTAATATTCTAGGGGTGCTTATTGTGAGAAAGGAAAGAGGAAGACGCCAAATCCTGAAAGGCCCCATTGCACCAGTAAGAATTCATTATGTACTGGTTTTACAGGCTCAAACATAAAGTGCTGTCTCTTTTCCTTCTATGCCCCAAAAACATTGTGGATCTCTACCTCACTTATTTATTTGAGTACTCACCTCCAACTGCTTTCTGCTGCTAGTTAGTTTGAGGGCTTCTCTCGGGTATCTTTCTACTACATACAATGACAAAAGGGAGACAAGAGAAGTATGAGCTGCTTGGAGCAGGAGGTTGGACTAGATGTGACCTCCTGAGGTTCCTTCCAACCTGAATTTTCTATGATTCTATAAGAAGTAGTAATGATAATAAACTAATTTGTTCTTTTTACTATGCGTTAGAACCATTATACCCACTAATCTCCCTCCCCAGATGTTGAATGGTGGAGCAGGACTCATGGTGACATAACAAATCAGGAGGGAGATGCAGAGAAAGGACGTGAGCTCTGCTGGACGATGCGAGTGGTAATGAGGAGGCGATGGAGTCCTTTTAGGGTGGAAGGAAGAAAGAGCAGGGGTGAAGCTCCCTGAAACTTCACATCAGTTGGGAGAAGCCCAAGCAATCAATGACAGATTAAGCAATGCATTGGGAAAGCAGATGCTAGAGCCAAAGCAAGGCTGGAAAGGACAGCTGTACAGGTGAGGCCAGAGCAACACACAAGCTGTTAGAAGAGGGACAAGAGGTATACCAGCAAATGCAGATGAGGAAATGGGCCAGTTGGTATACTAGTTCATTCCTTAGCTCACATCATATTTGTACCTTAGAGAAGTCAATGAATGTGGCAAAATCATGCAAATGGTTCCCTGGGCTCACAATTTTGCACAACTTTTCTTTATTGGACTGAAACAATCCAGTCCTGATCTCCTGAGGATAATAATGCGAGAAGGAGGAGAGGTTGCTTAAAATTAACTGAGGCAAGCTAGTTGAGCTATTTTCTAATTATGGAAAGACAAGTCCTTTACCTCCTGTCAAAAAGTGAAACCCTTATAACAGCCAACATGGTGATACATGTGTCAAGAAAAGGCTGTGATTTTTCAATATGAAGAAATACTTTTCTTTCTTTCTATTCTATTTCTTTCTATTTATTCCAGATGGAACTCATAAAGAGTATGTAACTCTCATGGGGGGGCACTGAATGATTCACAAGATCCCTGCTTTGCTCTCTGTCTAGAGAGGTGCACGAGGGTTCAAGTTTCCTATGCACCAAAACTTGGCTTGATGTACCAAGAGGGTAGAGGTGCAACTAGGGATGTTGTGCCATATTACAGCTTTAAAGCAGGCCTTAGGCTGCAGTTCCTTTATGGGTCTAACTTTATGGTTCCTAAACAGATCTACATTGGCCATAGATTGCCAGTCTGCTGCAGTTTGGCCATATACATTTCCCAGAGGCCAGGACTATGTGGTGTTGAACAGAATATGAAATCAGCCTACTCATCTGACTATTTAAATTCAATCAGAAGGAAAAAAAGAAAAGAAAAGAAAAGCACCTCTCAATCTCACACAAGTTTTGTGCCCATGACAAATGCGTGTGAAATGAACTACAGTTCGTTGTGGACGTTGACACCAAGGGAGTTGTAGAAGGTATGGAGGTGAGACCTTTTATAAAAGACTAAGCAATACAGGAGGGTTTAATAAAGTTCTGGTTTTCTTCACTCTGCCATTTACTGGTAAATAATCTTCATCTGTCCTTCGTCTGGACTTTCTAGCTGCAATTACTTAAAAACGAAAGCTGACATTACTTAGTGTCACCGTGCTGTTGAAATACTCAGCAAACCTCAGTAGGAGTTTGGCTCAAGGCTCATAGCTATGGCAAGCAACTAAGAAACATTTGGTGATAATATTTCTCTTCATTGGAAGGAGCCAGGCTGTGGAGCAACAGGGAGCAAAGACATTACTGGAATAATAATATAAAAAATACAATTATTTTTTAACTTGATACAGTATCTGTTAGCAAATTATTATATTCCTTATCTGTTACAATCCTGCCTTGGTCCTAACAATGACTTTCTTTTAGACTGCATAGGAGGTATGAATAAGAATAACACCAGATTATTCAATCATTTGCATTTATTCTATTTACAATGGCCAACATGGTGTTATATGTATCGTGCCACCTACCAATATGCTAGACCTCCCTGGTATCTCATCAGCTTTTCCAGGAGATAACTTTTGGCAAGCTTCACCCCAGCTCAAGTTTATGTCCCTTTCTACCTATTCTTCATTATAATACATTATACTGACCACATAGTGGCGAAGGAAGGAGGCAGGATCCAGGAAATAGTGTAACTAATATGTGAACAAAAGGGAAAGCAGATGGAGAAGATGCTTTATTGTGAACTACAGGGAAAAATTTACTCCAGGGGACATAATCTTTCTTTCATTTTCTCTATTAATCAGCTAAATAGGTATGGGCCCCAGTGTGTACATGGCAGGAGCTTGCTACAATAGATTCTTCTGTAACACCGGCGCAACTCCATTGGTTCCAAGGGACTCGCTCTCAATTGCAATTGGCCAGAATTTGCCCCCGCCCCCCACATTTCCATTTTGTGTCTACTGCCAAGATTTCCTCTTTTTAGCCTGAACAGCAGCAATCATTGACATTCAGTAATAAAAAGCCTTGAGGAAATGAGGACTGTGTTTCCTTTTGGAAAAATGCTATTTGAGAGGTAATAGAGACCTTTTAATAGGCTTTCCTACTCATAAGGATGAGTAGGAAAGCCTATTAAAGGCTTTCCTAATTTATAATAGGAAAGCCTATTAAATATTTCAAGATAAGTATCTCTTCCTCTTTGCTATAGGTTTTCAAACCATTTATAACTCTAAGTCATTATATTCTATAGCCCACTAGAGTAATTTCTAGAGAACCTATGGCTCATCTAATCCCAATTAAATTCAGTAGGATTTTAAATTTCCTAGGATTTTCCCATAACAGCTTGCCTGTTAAACACTGTGTTTCTCTAGGTCTGAGGCATAACATTATACACGTCAAGCCTTTCTAACTACTTGTTAATTATTAAGCACAGGTATTACCACCCTGATGCAAAGACCACTAAAGTCAATTAACTTTGACTGAAGTTTTACTTCATTTAGGGGAGAATTTTAATGTAGTGTTTTGCTAAATTAAGTTTGTGGTCCCTCTTACTGGGGTTTTCCTGATATATTTACTAAGGTGGGAAATGCTTTCAAATGTTGGCTGGACTTTCTGCTTCCCATTGGAAAAGCAAAACATACAAGGACATGGCCACGCTGTTGAAAGCAGGAGTAGGAAGCCCAGTGACAGGTGAAAATTCATGTTACATATCAGGGAAGCTAAATTAACAATATCAAGAGTGACAGCAGTAAATTCACATCTTAGAAGTGGGCAAATAATGGCAAATTGCACAAGTTTGGGGCAGCAAAAGAAACAAAATGCCCCCCACCCAAAGTCCAAACTTGTTTGATCAGCTTAATTAACTTTACCTCATTTGTACTGATTCAGTTTGCTGTCGTCAATGGGGCTGTCACAGTTAATATCATATTTGTGAGCCTGGCTGGGACTGCCTCACCCAAATGACCTGTTGCTTATCTGTGTTTGGATACATTTGGAAGACCTTTGTAACAAGAGCTGCAAAGGTGAAAACTATGTTTCCAGAGCCAGAGTGAGACCCCCCAGAGAGCTGGCCCCAGCCTCCCCTACCTCCCCCGGGGAAACTTGTTGCACGCCAAAGCGCGCCTGGCATGGGCATTCCCTGGGCACAAGTAGCTGCGGTGCAAGGTGTGCAGCATCTCCTTGTCCCCAGGGGACCAAACATCCGCCTTCATCTGGATGCACAGTTCTGTTACCCTATCTGTTTCTATGCAGTCATAATGCAGAACAATTGTATCCTTACTTTTGGGCTCTCTAGGCAAATTTCTGTGCCATAAACTTGAAAGGGAAAAGTTATCAAAGACTACGAGGTGGAAAGCCAAGTGGATCATGGCTTAAATCTCACAAATGCTGAGAACAAAGCAGTGTAACTTTATTCATCAAACCCATTCCTTGCAATTTTATGATAAAGAAAAGTCAGCATAGGCTTTTCAGGTTAGCTGATAATGGGCACCTACCTGCTACACTCATGAAACTCCGAACGAGTTATGAACACAGCTGTTTTCAGTCAGCTCTTCATCAGAGTTCAATAGACTAAAAGGCTTGATAATCTGAAGTTGGCCACATCTTCTAGATGGAGAGTGGGCTGGTTTGCCACCTTGTAGTAGGCTCTCCCTGGTTTTCCTGATTTGTATGGTCAAATGTGTTTTAAAATACCCAGTCATATCAATTAATACTCTACAGGGCAGAAGTCTAGGAGAAAATTATATGTAGTTTTATACATCTTAAACAACAACTGTACGGATAGATTCTACCAAGAGAAACAACATCTTTTCTTTTCTTTTCTGTTAGAAGTAAACTTTTGCAAAATGGTCCTGAGGTTTTACCCCTGCTTTATTCCAAAGGAATGCTAACCATCGTGCCTGGAGGCCATAGCTTGTGTATGGGTTTTGACATACCTCATGAGTTTCCTTTACTGCCTCTCAAACAACTTAAGTCTCAGTTACATGCCCTCATTTGAGGGAAAAAAAGGCAAAAATGCAATAAGAAAAATGTGGATGTAGAACCAGCTCCTATATTTGTCAGGCTTTCATCTGGATGCAGCTGCTCTATGGATCAGCCTCCACCATCTGAGGAAGAAACCCCCTATGCTGGTAAGTTGAAGGATGATCTTGAAGCAGAGGTCAATTTGAAGAAGGTGTCAGCTACTAGGATAAAATAAATGTATTACTCTCAGGAAATCACAGATCATTTATGTCACAGTGGAATCAGTTTTTGAGACAAGAGAAAGTCTGATGTGACGTACTTTCAGGGTCTATTTGAAAAGCTAGTTTGACATTTCCCGTTTTGCAACCTTCTCTTTTTGGAGTGACCCCAAATTTATTTTGTTTCTGATTCTGTTCGCTCCAAACTTAATTAAGCATCATCAGTCCCAAACCACAGCCAAATACGTGGTTCATCATTCTTTCTCCAGCCCGCAGTAAAACATACGTATTCTTGGGGAAGTTTCTTTTTCACCTGGTGGATGACCAAAGTCCCATTTCAGACTTAGTCTGTTGCCCATCTAAAGCCTGGGAGTCACTTCTGTTATGCCCTCTGGGCACGTAAGTACCTCCATTATAGGAACAGGATTGCACTCCAGAGATGTGTAGATGTGTCCCAATGAGGACACTTAGAGGAGCTAATAGACACTTAGAGGACACTTAGAAGAGCTAATAGAGATGCTGTAATCAGGTCCAAACTGCACTTGGGACTTCCAGTAGGTGAAACAATTCTGTGGTGCGACTCCATAATACATTCAAAGTAGTTTTCTCTTTTCTACCTTTAGTCCTGCTAAAGGATATTGGTTCTTCCATTTAACTGCAGGGGCCTTGGAACAATCTTTAATGCATTTAGGATGTGGTCATATTTTAGGATGTTTTAGAGTATAAAATCACACTTGAGGGCTATTTAAGTCCTTGAAAAAGTATAGTAGATGCAACTGTATGTCCTGCCAATCTCATAACTGTCCCTCCTGCTGGCCCTCTGAGATATCTGCATTAGGGAATGGTTAAGAGGATTAGTTTGCCTACTGTGAGTTCACCTGTTTACCTAGGCTATTATTTATTGAAGATCAAATTGACTGAAAATCGTTCCCGACAGAGAGCTGGCAAGGGATGACATTATGAGGAGACCAGAGTTTGCGTTTTATGGGTTCAGTTATCTGTGATTTAAGGATCATTATGATCTCTTTAAAATTCTTAGACTGAGCCAAAAAAACTAAAATTAAAAGAAGACTGTGCCTAGCATTATATAATTCAGAAAACAAATGGGAATAGAATACAGACATAACACTGTTGGGTTTAAGCTGCTGCTTTAGCTCGACGCTTATGAATTTCTTTAATGATTTTAAATTTTGTTTTTTTCCAACTTATGGGACTTTATTTGCAACTGGCAAGCTTTTCATGAGCCAGCATTGCTTTCATTAATATAGTGGTATATGCACTATATATAGATAAGTACAAGAGCTATGACTTGATCTGTAGGTCCCTGTAGGTCCCATGAACTTGGGGTGACGTGATGACTGCCTAGCACTTCCATATAACAGATCTTAGCTAAAGTGTGCATGTAGGACTTATTACCTAAGAGTCTAGCTTTATAATAACTTCCCCCCCCCTGCAAAATGGAACAAATGTGAGTACTTAGATTTGTAAGGTTAAGCATGTGTAAGCTCGCAGGGTTGTCACCTCCCAATATGCAACTTTGTCAAGAGCTTCTGGTCATAGATCTAAGATAAAATGGAAAGTGAGCATTTCCCTCTTTCTTAAAACCAGTCCCTCTATGAAGAATTCTAGCTCATTAAAATAGCAAACTCAAGGTTTCATTGCCACAGTGTATGTTTTATTTCTGTGGATAAACAGGGGATCCTAATCATGGGAGTTTATAAAGCATCCAAAACATGTGTGCCAAAACAATTGTTATATCTAAGTAATTATTGATAAGATTGAATTAGCAACCACATGGCCACATGACACTCTGGGTATCCAAACTACCTCTAGTCTGCATTTTCAAACTCATCACAAAGGGAAGAGAGGACTTCCAGGTCTAAACCCCAGCCTTGCAACACCTGGATTTCCTGCAGTTAAGAACATATGAAGTACCACATTAGTTAAGAACACACATCCATGTCAGGCAGTATGTCACAGTGCCAAACAATGGGTGCTAAGGGGATGAGGATATAAACAGGGCCAATACAGGCTGATCTGTCCTTGCTCCACTTTCCTTACTGTCCAGCAGCCAAAGGCCTGGGAGGTCCTAATTTATAGGCAGCACCCTTAATTATCTATATCATATCCACCAATGGACCCATCCTGCACCATGGCTGAGGGGCGACTGGGTGCTTTGCTCTCCAAAGAGGCAATCTCAAAAAGAACTATTAACATTGCCTATTTTGTGTGTATGTATATATGTATGTGCGTGTGTGTACACACATACACACACACACACACACACACACACATATATATGAAATCACCCTCCTCTCCTTGGCTTTAAGTTTTATAACTGAACCAACTGCTTGGGACCAGCTTTTCCATCGAATACTAGTTGTGCCATAAAACCCTAAGGCCAAGCACAGACATGGCACCTTTAGCAGTATAAGAGATTGAAAACTGGTCTATATCCATAACAGGACAAAAGTTTGGCACACACTGACTGGTTTAAAAATGGAGGAAGACGGTGTAAGATTTGCACCCCCTATGGGTGAACGTGTGTTCTGTTCACTGCCGATCTAAACTACGCCACTTGCAGAAAACTACATCATTTAGATCAACTTTACCTTGGGCTTTTTGAATGCCTGCACCGAGCCTAAATCTACTCCGTCTGAAGGGGGCTGAAGATTTTTAGGGACAACCTCTGTAAGACATATATCTCAATATTTTTCAGTCCTGTAAAGGAACAAAATGGGCTTGAATATGTGAAGAGTGGAAATGCTGCTAGCTTGTACTTCAATTTTTAGGATATTAAAAGGTGCCATGAGCAGCAACTGCATATTTAGGCATCCATTATCAGCCCAGAAAGATCTAAAAGTGCTGTTGGTGAGAAGCACATACACTGTGTTACTGCCTGAAAAATGTTCATTTCACAGAGAAGTTAAGTTTAAATAAACCTTTCAAATCCTAACAGCAGAGTCATCCATTTCCCTCATATTTTAGCTTTGTTGGAAGCTTTGTTTTACTCTCGCAGAGCATTTTTTCCCCCTGTGTTTATTCTCTCGGACAAATAAAGGAAAAAAGCCCACTTGCTCCCCTCGACCTTTTGGCTTGACAACTGACAATTACCTTCCTCAGCCCAAAGGCACTGCTTTTTTTGGGAGTGCCTTATTTAGAACACATGATCAGCATTCATTGCTTTCCAGTAGCCTCCCCAGTCCCTCTGAGTATTTATTTACATTGTATAAAATTAGAGGAAATGAAGGGGTATGTGTTTGAACTAAAAGCAACAGCCTAATTCTGCTTGTTATAAACTCCCCTAATGGAAAGATTTTAGTCCATGTCAGTTTGGAGGGAGGAGGGGGAACGAGAAAGAACACGGCTCATAGGCATTTCTAGCATAATGGAGCTTGTTGCCTGACAACAAAACACATTTAGCGACTTTCTAAACAAGACTCAGCTCGTGACTTATGAGCCATTTTCTGTTCCATGTTCTGACCTCAGTGTGTGCTCTCAGCTTCCTATCAAAGGAAAGGCCACGAATATGAAGTCATCCTGTTGGAGAGGTTGCAATTAAGAATATTATGGTGAAAAATATGGTTCAAAAGCAATTTGCATGTCTTTAATTTTTTTTTTTGGATCTATTGCATGTAGAAATAGATGAAGCCATATGAAAAGGAACTCGACTAATGGAGCAACCTATGTCCAGAATGCTGATCATCAAATTATACTGGTTTGGTTTTGAATAGGAACTCATCCTCTCCTTTTACACTGTGGAAGACGAGGTCAGAAATGCCTCCTTGGCTTTACTTTGCACATTCAAGGTGAATGGAAATGATGTAACTACCACCACAACAAGGCTACTGGCCCCAGATCGTGGCCAAGGAAAAAATGAAATGACAGTATAATATTGTCAAGCAGACCTTTCCAAATCTAACATTATAAAAGTCAAAATGGGCCCTGACAGGAAGACTGGAAGGAAATTATCATGGAACGAATTCCAGACATCCTTATTGATACTCATGTGAGCCTAGACATTCCTAAGGTCTGCTCTAAAAAAAAATCATAGAAGTGACATCTCTTTCTAGAGCAGCAATCATTTATTGAAAATCTTTCAGGGTACTGTGGAAAAGTTTATTATAAGCCAGTGCCTATAACATCATATCCATTTTTCCTGGCACCATTCATCCTCTTCCATTATTTGGGATAAATATGTATACCTTCTATTAGGGTTCATGATTGAAGATGCACACAGGTACTGCGACTGAGTATCTAAGCAAGTTAGAAAGACCTGATTGTCTTTGTTTTTGATGGGACTTTGATTCCTAATCTATGTAGGCATTGCCCTTTTCCCTGCTTTTCAGCTGCTGCCTTAGACAATTTTACATGTGTCCACCAGCAGAAACATAGGTCTTTATGGATCTAAGTCCTTCCACCACTGAGAAGTTCAAAACCAAAGTCTTGCTCTGGATTCTCAAACTAGGTGTGTCCCTGTCTACCTCCTCTGTGTTGCCCATAGGTAATCTCGGAGAATAGCCAGGTTTCATACCAAAGATAGCAAGGAAGGCCAGTCCTGCGGACAGTAGCACCAATAGCTTAGTCTGTTCTTAGGACACTCGTTAGGGAGGTGGAAGGTGATTTTTCACATTGCATTCAGTTGAATTTGGAGCAGGAGCTGAAATCCCATCTTTCCCTTTTATTGGGTATTCTTCAGCAAATTTCCCTCAATCTTTCTTCTTGAAGCTGCACCCGTTGGTATATTAAGAAAGAACCCCTAAAAAGTTCTCAAGAATTTTTGTTAACATATTTTGGTCTTTTTTATGCCAGAATTTAATGTTTAATGAGGAATTTCAACTGAAAGCTTGACAATGAAGAAGAACAGCAAGCTCTAACAAGATCTAGTAGTTGAATAGGACAAATTCATGAAATGGGATAACAGGATGAGCAGGGAGGACATCCTCTCAAGCTGCAATCTCAGCTCATGAACTGTGTACCCGCCGTCAAGGGATTTGTAGGGTCCACACAGGTGAGCTTGTTCAAAAATGGACAATGTAGTGGGCTTCGGTAAAGAAATTTCTTTCCGCCCTTTAGATGGTTAACCGTTTTTTAGCGGACAAAATAAGCCCAACTACCCAAGGATGTCTTTAATTGTGTTCTGTAATTGTTTGTAATGGATACTGTTGGGAAATGTTAATCTCTCATTGATTTCTTTTCTCCCAGTCACCATTTCCACCGGGAGTTGTCTGCCTCCTTGGAGAGACTGTCAAGAAGCTACTGCGGAGAGTTGTGCGTTGCGTCTGGTTTGTTTGCGATTCGGTTCCTGAAGGACATGTTGTTTTTTAAGGCATCTGTGGAGAATTCAAGCTGACTGAGAGTAATTTTGAAATTAATAAAACACTGTAAATTTGCTGTTCTGCGCTTTCTGATTGGCCTCTCCAGGTCTCAGCAGAATATACTTCAACTGGCATCAGTTCTGTGGGTTCTCTAGAAGCTGGGTTGAAATCACAGGAGATATACTTTAATTCACACATTGGCTTTCCCTGAAACAGAATAGTCTACAATCTGTCTAGGCAAACAGAAAGCTATCTGCAACCTGTCCACTTTGGAGAGAGCAGTTACCACATGACATTGCTCAGTCATTTTCAAAGGCTACAATTTCCTTCCACGCTGAATTCCCAGGAACGGGTGGAATTTCTAAAATTCGTAATGATATATCTGCACCGGTTTACTTTGGCGAGCTTCATCTTCCACATGCCACCGCTGTTCTGACTGCGTTTAATCTTGAGAGACAAAGTGAAGAACATATAAATAACACCCCCAGACGGGTTTCAGATCTTAGGACATAATGGCATGAGATGTGATCTTTAGATGATTACGAACCTGTTCTTGAATACAAACTGAGTCGATCCTGAATCTTCGTTATGGACTTTTTCTAGAACTCACAGGCCTAGGTTATTTAATCATTTGTTAGTGATGAGAGCGCAAAACCCATGTTAGAGAATATGGCTCTGTATGTAGTGCAGTTTAATATCAGAGATGGTTACAACTTCTTTCCATGTCTACACATACCATAAACTACATATATAAACACAATAAATATATATATAATATGATATATTATATATTATATATATTATAATAATATATATATTTTATTATAAACACAGTAAACATATATATAATATCATAATAGCTCAGAAGGATCCAACTGGGGCCAACATTGTCAAAAGAACTAGCGACTTCATGCATTTTAAAGTGTCTCAGTTCAGGCATCTGAAAACCAAAGTCATATGATTTTCAGAGCATGGTTCTCAGCACTTCCTGAAAACGAGACTCATTTAACAGCTCCTAAGTATTTCTGATTTTGCAAACCTTGTCCAAATGGATTAGATGGGTCTTTTAGAGACTTAAAGACTGATTGGAGGGTTTTTTTTTTCCCCATTGATTTCAACAGGCGTGGGCTTAAACTGTTTGTAGATGATGTCAGGAACACAGAAGCGACCTTAATATCTTCAGCAAAGGCAAAAAGAGAAGCAGTAATTTAATTTGACCTGAAGTATTTAGATAGATAGAAGTGTGTCACAAGCCAAAGAAGTGAAGATGAAGAAAAGGAGAGAAAAAGAGAAACAATTCCAAACACGGTAAGTAAAAAAGGGAAGGTGCGATTGTATTTCTTTAATTGCATTTGTTTGTGATTTTTTTTGCCTGAGTAGACAGCATCTTCTGCTAACGAGCTGAGATTTTAGCCACTTTTTAAATCAAGCAAATCAATAGTTCTGTGTAGCTTTAAAACTACCCTTTGGTGATTTTCTGCAAGCATATGAGCAGGGCAGACTACTCACTGTTCGGTAGTCCAAGCAATACTCTACATTCAGGGTCAAATACATTCCCGGCAAAAACAAACACATTTTCAGCCACGTTTCCAGAGGGGGAGCCTGAAAACAACAGCTCATAAGTTTAGGACAAACATTGGAAAACGGTGAAAAAATGTCAACACAAATATTTGGCCTCTGTGAGAAATCGCTTTTTGGCTTTTCTGAAACGAAGCTTGTGAAATCCACCTTTTCCATCGGGGTATTTTTGCAGGGCTGCCGTCTGCTTGGGTCTGATTCGGAAGCCCTCGGGAAGGGCTCAAACCTGTGCAGTGATGTAACTGTCAAAGTGACACAGGAGTGGGTCTGTTGATATTAGCCTGGCTAATCATTCTGCTAATTGGACAGTCATTTGAGCCACAATGCAAAGACGGATCGGCTTTCACTTTAACTACTCAGGCAAATGAGGTTTGACTCAAATGTAATACTTTATATCAACACACAGAATGACTGTAAAAATAATACCACATGTGCTGGTGCCTCTTTTTAATAAGTGTCTTCCTCAATTTTCCCTACTATACTAGGCATTTTAACATACACAAAATTAAGGTTATTTAAGGGATATCAATTGAAAAATGCACCCGCAGGACGCTGAAAATGAATGGTGCAGCTACTAGTATAACTGCCAGAAGTCAGCTGCCTTAATTTGAATCAGCTCTCCTACAATTTGACCCTTTCCTTCCTCATCTGAGACAAAGATAACCTGAATATCCAGTGCTTTGCACTTTGTGCCGTCACTTCTACCGCTGAAAAGTAAGATTAAAATGTTACCATTCTCAAATGAAGGTGATTTATTCTAGTAAATGACTGTAAAGGGCGCCAGGCAATGCAGAAAGAGGTCTAAGTTTTTCTGCATGTTATTAAGGATTTTTCAGCAGCACAGCAACTGTATCTCTAATGCTAACTTCTTAACCACAATTTTCTTCCACTGTTTCATGATATTCTGACCATCCCTAACAACAGTTGTAGCAAATTTTGAAGCATCGACTGAAAAAGACCACCTACATCTTCCAGTTCAAGCCAACATCTTTCCACATCCCAGGAGCATGACCTCCTTAAAACAGGCTACAAACTATACTTTCCACTTGCCTTCTTAAAGCTACGCCACTGCAAAGAAATGACTACAAATGTCTTGGGGACGGAAGGAGAACATGCAAGGGGGATCCTGGCTTTCAGCCTGGTGCTAGGAGAGGAAAGACTTGGATTCTTGTCTCTATTCTCCCCAAACCACATAGCCACTCACAAGTGAATCAGGAATGGATCCCATGTCTTATCTACGAGACCACACTCCTTCCAATGTAGGGGTGGTGATGATTGGGAAAAAGAAGCAGGTTGGATGACATCCTGACTCTTTTGAAGTCATCAGTAACACTTCCCTCACCTTCAGCTGGGCTCAGATGCTGCCCATAATGTCTAAGATACCAGTATATCTGCAAATGTCAAGTGCCCTGAAGGAAAAGGACAGATAAGTGTGTATATGCAAAACTTTTCCAACAGAGTTTTCAACTGTTCCTTAAAAAGCACAGTTTCTTTAAATATAATATTACCACATTTCCTTAATGCATATGGTAGATTAAACACATCGTTTTGCATTTATGATTTAAATAATTGATTGAATTGGGTTCCTGGGTAATTAAAAATGTCCTGAATTATTAGAAACACTGGGTGCTTCTGCACGAGACAGTTACTTGCCAAGTTGCCTAACTAGCGCCACTAAAGTGTCACTGTCTACATGAGTCGTGCTGTTAGGCCAGGGTAAACTAATTAACTCTGCCATAGGATAGTACTGCCCAACACAAGTACTAGCCTTCAATGGAGTTATTTACTCTGCCACAATGCACATGTAAATGGTGACAAAGGCTGGCTCAAGCACGAGGGTGTTACAGTGTGCCAGGGGCAATAAACTCTAGCATAAACTATGCTGAAGTTTATTGAGTTGCATTAATGTTACATGTAGATGCACCCATTGAGTTCAACAGTCTAGATTAGCGTGGCTCTGTTAAAATATGTTCGCTACACTACAGTGTGAACATGCAATACATGACCGACGTACCAATTATGTTTAGTGAAAGGCACTCATATTATTGTGACTTCCAAAATCTGTGTCTAGTTTGAAGCATTTGTGACAGTGGAGGTTATATTTGTAGCAAAGCCTCTAAATAACTTTAAGAACTATTTGCTAAAAAAGAAAATAGGATGTTTGCTTTCCCCAAGCGCAAAGGGGGAGAAAATGACTATATCAGTTTCTTAAAACCTTCTTGTCATAAATATTTGCTGCAACTGTTAATACCATAGGCATTTTATAATTCAGGGAGGAAGCATGGTGCAGTTTATTAAGTGTTAGTATAGGAAAGGGAGATCCTGTGCTGTCACTGACTTCTTTGCATGGCCTTGAGAGAGTTACTTAACTTCTCTTTGCCTCAGTTTCCACAAACAGTGGACTATGACAGCTTCTAGAATAATATAGGAAACACTGAAAACAGAATAATCACTATTTTAAGGTGTAAAAAAATAGAAAAGCAATAATCCAACCCAAAGAAAGCAAATTTCAAATGAAAACCCTGCAGGTTCCGTTATAATGTGTATAGCTCCAGTTCAACTGGATATAAATGGGGCTGGATCGGCATACCAGAACGGAGAATTCTCGGCTGATTACTTCATATTTTTATTGTATGTCTTTAAAAAATATTCCTAATTTATCCTTGTAAACCATTATCAGCTATGGGAATTACAAGCCATGCATGGAACTTGGTGGTCAAAGGGACTGAAAAAAGTGCCCAGTGCCCAGTGTATGAGTCTTGGTAGCATACAGCACACTACAGATGTGGGGTATAATTAGCTGGGTGCCTTCCCTCATCAGCCTCTGTAATAAGAGAGTCCTCCACCAGTAGCATCTCCAATGCAAGTACTTGCCTTCTCCCACAGTGGAAATATCCCTGAACAGGCCAACTGCCATTGGCACAAAAAAACATCATTTGCATCGGTCAGATTGGATCGTAGAAATAGAATAGGGTTAGACAGGACTTCAGGAGGTCACATCTAGTCCAGCCCCCTGATCAAAGCAGGACCAGCCTCAACTACATCATCCCAGCCAGGGTTATATCGAGCTGGCCTTTAAAAACTTCCAAGGATGGAGACTCCACCACTTCTCTAGATGAGATCAGGGATCAAGCCCATGAACTTACTAACACTCAAACCCTCCGTGATGTGAGGTCATTAAGGAAGAAACTAAGGAGAAGTCAGCCGACTCATTTAACTTCTGTGAGCGTCTGAACCAAAGATACAGTATAAGCCAGGCGCTTTTGGATCCCAATCTCGTGAATAGGGCTCTCAAGCGCACCGCTCGCTGTTTCTCTTTCCGTTTTTCTTTTTCTCTCTCTCCCCGCATTATCACCACTCTTGATGGATTGCCCTGCCTATTGCATAAACAGCAACTCTATATGTAACCCGCCTCTTCTTGCTGGTTTTGGTTTCCACTGCTGGTGCTGGACTCATTAAATGACGCCCCAGCCAACCCTATGACCTCACAGCTGTGTGATGATGAATTGCATGAAGTCACTGGAATGTCATTCTGTGGGTTCGGGAGGATGTTCAGCTGAAGAGGGGCTGGAAGCATTTCGATTTATTCCCCGAATATCTTGATAATACAGACAAAGCTCCTGACAGCAAAACCATATTGGAGGCAAGCAGAAGAACAGATCTCTCCCCAAAATACTGCAGGAGTCAGTGGGCGCTATTCCATAGCAAGTGCCATTCCAGAAGTAATACTTTGCAATGAGAGTGGTTTCTTTTGGCTTAAAAAAATAATGCTATCTTCAAAAAAATGCATTTATTATGTTCTTCTCCTCAGGGTTTTTGTACTTTTAAGGTACTTGGTCAGATTTGGCAACAAAAGATTAATCTATGCAGCTCTGAAGTTTAATCTATTATTGCATATTCTCTGCTTTTCTATACTCACAATGGAGGTCTGGCCTCCAGGTTTGGGGGTCCGCTAGATGACAGGTCAGTTCTTGATTGCTTCTGAGCAGCTCATTTGGTTTTAGTTGGGGGCCAAATTCTCTACTCTTTTTCAAGGTGGAGGAAATCACCATCCAAGGATCTGTCTACCCACAGTTCCCCTTGCACACTCATTTTCTAGTCCTCCGGAAAATTGTCATAAAAACCATTATGTGCCCTGAACAGATGTGACCTTGAAATACAGCTTCAGGGGAGAAAAAAGTGCGTATGTAGGTGGGTGTAAAATGGTTTTGTGGTGAGATTAAAAGAAGGAAAATATTATAATCTGAATCATACTTGTCTAGGTTCTTGATTATTGTTGCCTTCTTTTTCAAGGATAGAAGTCTGGGTAGTTCAGGGTGATTTCTCAAAGGCCATTTTAACCCTAGCTCTTTGCACGTATAGTCTTCTTCTACTCACTCCCTCCTCGCTAATGGAACAAAAATGCCAAGTAATCCTGCAATGATCTTGTCTTGCTGTGAAGAGAGCCATGCTCAAAATGTCACAGAGGTGTTATGATTTATGATGCCCATCCCAGTCGTACTAGTAGTTTTGAGTGAGGTGGGATCCTCCTTTGTTACAGGTGTCAGGTGTGCACGGACTCCTAGTGCAGTCGTTAGTGCAGAGAGGCCGCAACTGAAGTAGAGAAAAAAGACAAGGAAAGGGAAAGAAAAGCATGGGATAGTGAAATGAGATGTATAATGTGCCATAGAGGATCATCCCAGACTCAACCTCAACCTCAGCCCAGCTTTGCAGGGCCTTTGCAGCATGAGCATGTTCAATGCTGTCAAACCTGAGGGCATTCTTCAGTGCAGGGAGATGGGCCCTCCCTGTAGTGAAAGGAAAGGATAAAAAGACTTGTAATGCTCAATATTTTGCGGACTGAAACATAACCCTGCATGGCTCAGACTTGAAAATGGCAGACGTGCAAAAGGCAAAGGTATCTTAAACATTTATGTAGCGCCCGTCACTCTTCTATCTAGGCACTAACTCAAAGATGAACTTCCCCTAAAACCAGGACGTTTGATTTTGTGGGTGTTGGGTGGGATCCGCCTTGAGAATTAATTCTCTTTTTGTAGTTAAGGTTTCCACAAATGCCCGATATCAGTTGTGCTCGGGCATCGGTTCGCCCGAGGGGACAGGTAACCTAACTAGCTAAAGCATTTGTCACATCTGTCACACTACAGCATATCTGGTTGCACCAAGCTACTAGATCTTGAGTTACTTCATGCTTTTACTAGGTGACAGAACATTTTTCATCATATATGACACTCACATTGGTATAATGGTGTAAGAAATGTACTGGACATTTGCAAGGGGCTTTTGAAATATGAATCTTTTTGTCTGAATAATGCATAGACTATGTGTGTGTATATATATTACATATTATATATTATAATATATATTATATATCTATATATACTTATCCATACATCTACTTATATATTACATATGTATTAATACATATATATACACACACGTATATTACATATGTATTACATACATACATACACACACACATATATATTATATACATATATACACACACACACATATATACAATTCAACTACAATTCACACATATATATGTGTGTGTGTGGGTGTATATATGTATGTAATGCATATGTAATATATAAGTGTGTGTGTGTCTGTATCTACCTTTCAATGAGCCAGAGGACAGGAGTAATAATCTAAATCCTGGGACAAATTAAAGACACATATTTGTAGTCCAACACTGATAATGGGACAAAAAAAATCCAAAGGTCCTAAATGATTTAGGAGCCCACATCCTTTTGAAAGTCAAATGATGTATTTTATTCCTTAATCTCCAAGGTATTTTGGAAAATGCCGTTCTATAATGATGGTGCAGACCACGTCCAATAGACAAGATTTTCCTGATGCAGGAAGTACCAGATGTATACCGACCACAATAATTACCATGTCTCGTTATTTAATTTTATGCTATCAGACCAAAGAATATTCAGTATCCAAGTAATTGAAATTAGCCTCCTATCTGTAGGTTTGGGTATCTAAATGGGAACAAAATGGTTTTGGGAGGACGTAAGCACTGGCAATTTCTGTTTGCTTAGTCGAACATTGCATGAAAACTTCAGACAAAGATTTAAATGTTGACCAGTTTCCCAATGGCAACAGCTGTAGCAGATCACATGTAGCAGCCGATATAGATCTGAGTAACCACCTGCTACTTCCTAACAGAGGCAATCAAGAATAAAAGGGTGTCTTGCTAAGCACAGCAAGGGTAACATCATAAAAATAAACCAGGTATCTCTAGATATAACAGACAGCCGCTTGCGGGGGTTCAATTCCAAAATAACCTATTGGTCTTGTGCTTAAATGTTTTTGTTAAATATTTTTTTTTCATGTAGCCTTTGGGACAGGTGTGGGGGAATCGAGATATGGGCTGATAAGGGTCTTTTATGGCCTTTGGTTTTGATTGTTGCTTGGTTGAAGGAATGACCTAGTTGAATTGTATTTGCTGTTATCATTTTACATAACTATTGGGGCATTCACTGTCCGTGTCTGGGTGCTGTTTATTGCTCTAAATGGAAAAAGTAATATAATATATGCATACTTGCATACTTCTTTTTTTTTTTAATTGCATCTCAGACCTACAGTCTACAACTGATCCACAGCCCCCTGGGGTCAGTGGTTTGCATTCATTAGGGGCATCTTGTTCTAATTTTTATTTGGATTCCCGCTCAAATTAGTTGGTTGTGTTGCTCAATAGATTGAACGATGTAGCCGAGGAAGGCTCTGTGTAGTCTTTCCACCCCACTGGCTCCATACAAATTTGTACTTCCACAAGAGGCTCCCTGGTCAGAGATTTGACAGCATTCATCTGGAGAGACGCAGGGATACTGGGCTGAATTCTTTCCCATCATGATGACCTTACAGAAACAATATCGGGGCTGCTTTTTTGTTTAATCTTATGCCGTTGCATTTTGCGTGGTTACGCAGCAAGGTTTCGGTGATGCCAGCCTTCGAAATGTGGGCCTGCTTCCTGCATGAATGGACACACAGCTATTACTGCCATGCAAAGTATGTCAGCATTCAATAGACACATTGCACAGAGGGTACAACCGAGATTTTACCATGTTCCCCCCTTCCTTCTCATGGCCATTGTAATCATTCGGCCTGCATAGATGAGTATGATATTTTGTAAGTGCGACTCATCTCCACGTAGGATGGACTGTAAATTAAGGAGCCATGTTAATTGGTTGTTCTGCTGTGCATGGCACTGTGGAGGGATTCCTCCAAGGCATGGGACTCCCAAAGAATTACATAAACAATATGCAATAATTTGGTTTAAAATTTGCCCAGCTGGGTCAATCCCAGTCTGTCACTAAAGCAGGCTAAATAGTTCTCTCCTTATATGATGCATCTCGTGCCTTAGAAAACAAAAAGTCTTCTAAGGTCCATTTCTTCCGGGCTTCTCGGCTTAGTACCTTCCTGTAGGCTTCCTCACTTCAGCAAAATTGCTCAGTCAAGAGTCCCAAGCGAATCTTTTCAGAGCTTTTAATATGTAAGTGAGAGAGCCCCCTGACTTGTATGGGAGCAATACATCGAATGAACACAGGGCAAGGTTTACAGCACAGCGGGGCATTTCCCAGTATCAGGCGGGAGGGGAGGGGGGTGTGTTGATATACCACCGTCACTGGGGGAATATTGTTTTGTTTTTGAAGAGATTGCTAAAACAGATGGTCAATGGGAGCTCAGGGTTTTTTGTTGGAGCTTAAAGCAGGCAAGTATTTTGTATCAGGATGCAAAGTGGCCCCAGAAAGCGATAGTCTTTTTAATCGAGAGCTTTGTGCTTCTCTCTCCCTTTCTGATCACTTTTTACAACCTCCAGGAAGACTCTGTGTAATTGTGGATCTCTTTCTTTCCCTGTGCATGCCTTGAGGCAATCATACTCGTGTACGCATGCACCTTCTCCAGGTCTCTCTCTCTCTCTCTTTCTCGGGTCTAACCCCAAATCAGATAAAGTCACACTGTCATTGCCCACTGTTTGATCCCACCTTGATTTTCAAAGCTGGAGGACTTGGGCCCGCACATTGTGGGAACAATCAATTCAGCTGCAGAAGCAAACACGGTCAAATCCAGGTTGGCTGTCACCATTGCATCCCTACAGCCTAAACCCCTGCACCATTGCATCCCAGCATCCGATGCAGCCAAGCTGCATGCTTGAAAATCACAACCCACCCACGCAGTGAGCTTTGTGTTGCAACCTAAACTAGCCATCCAGTACTTTTTAATGAGCCTTTTCTGAAATCTGCCGGATATCCTTGAAACCCCCAGTTGTGTCATTGGACTGGGATTTTCTGAAGAGCCTGAAGTTGTAAAATGCTTGTACCCATCAGGGGAGTTGGGCACCTAAGGCCCTTTCTGGAAAATCCCATCTTAAATGCATGCAGGAATTTCTGAGATATGTTTTCCTGGTATAACATGTTCCCTCTCTTGTGCCACGTGGGCTGGCAATAGGCAGGACGAGTTAGGACTAAAATGCATCATTGCAGCATGGGATTGTCACATCCTGAAGAATGTGTGTTGCTGAAGGCCAAGAAGCCTGAAAAAGGCTAGAGGTCAAACTGACTATTTACAAGCATCCATTTGCCCTTGGGATGTTCTGGTCACAGCTATGCCTACACAAGTATGGATGATATCAAAGAACAGGAGAAATCTGTCCCCTGTTATGAAAACTGACTTCAACTGGAATCGTACCAGCTCCATAGAAGACTTGAATATAGTTTGTAATCCTGAATGCACTTGCTCGTATGGGAACGGCATCCTGCATAAATGATTTAAAAAGGAACAGACAAATAGAAACACATGACCTGCATCTTTGGCTACCGTTGCTGCATCCTTGTCCGCCCAAAGAGGGCACTGGTGTTTCATAGATGAACCAGACTCGGGAGCTGAGAAGCAGAGTAGGGAGACATAAATCTCCAAAGAGAAATCTGTCTTAGCACGTCTACCTCAGGAAGAGGGGAATTATTACACTTAATTAAAGTGTATTGACACCATATGTGGCCCCACCTCTCCCTTTTGGCTTGATTAGTGATAGCAAAATTGAAGGCTTATAAAGGTTTTTTATTTCTATACAGTAACTGTAGCTTGCCTTGAAATCTATTAATGCAGTAATCGCATTTTAAAAAGGAATAAAAGAAGGTCAGTTTGCAGACCCAAATTCATGGGTTGTTTGGGGTTTTTTTTCTTTTTGAAATGAACATTTCTACCCCTGAGTTGATTTTGCAAAGAGTGAAATGTTTTCTAGGTGATTCTCAATGCCAACATTTTAATAGTTGGAGAGGTTTTCATAACATTTCTTTACAGATTCTGTCAATGAAATGTCTATTGAATGAATTTTCAAAGGGGCTGTTTATTAAATTTTGTTCTGTTTATGCTTCTACAGGATGGGGGATTATCTGCATAGACCGGGCAATGAATCAGTTGTATAGACAGGCTTGTCTGAATCTCAGGGTGACGTTCCCTCCTCTTAATTTTAACCATGTCACAAAGGCCTCCACAGCTTTGCACAGGTGCCCCAGGGGGTGAAGTTTGTGCAAGGCTGAGATCCAAATCTGTAATTTAAGCTTCATATACAGGCACCCAATGAAGTGGTCTGATTTGTCATGTACTAAAGACCTTCCAGTCCCTTTTTAGTTTTCTGGAAAGGAGCACGAGGTTCATCCTTTTAGACCACCTAGGCAATATATTAGCATCCTGACTTTTTTTCTCCTTGTTTTTTACCACCTTGTCCCAGTCATCCTGGGACTCATTTCCATACAGGTCTGTTTTCGCCCTCTCCTTTCCCCCCATTAGCAAATGCCTCATGAGCAGCAGAGGTTTGCAGAAAACGAGTCGGTTTCTAGCCCCCTGCGGTGGCAGAAGTAGGAAAGAAAGGCCAACAGAGATGTCCTTTGGGGAAGGGACGGAGATGGGGTCAACACAACACCTGATTCACATGGCCAGCTGCTTTGAAAAACCTGATAGCATCTCTGCTGTGCTTTAGTTACAGGGAACTCAAACTGTTATATGATGGTGTACAGAGCATGTGATAAAATCCTTCTGAGAATGGGCATCTTACTACCCAAAACCCCCCACCATTTTTTTTTATTTTTATTTTATTTTTTTGGTTAAAATGCTTTCCAGCCTGTGTCCTGCCTTTCCAGCTGGGCAGCCACTATTTTTCCTCTACTGCAGGAGCATGGACACTGACATTTATACTACCTAGAAATCAGAGGCGTATGGGCTGAGAGGGGAATAGACTTGTATAGGATTTTCTTCTTTCTTTTCTGTGCAATACATACTTCTGGTGAAAAAAAAAAAACAACCAAAAGTCCACTTTCCAAGACTTACAGGCATTCCCCAGTAAAGGTTGTCCTTTACCGGAAATTTCAGATAGAGCAGTGGCAAGGGTTAATATTAAACCTGCCACAACATTTTGCACAATTTCCCATGAGATCTCTCAATGGTTTTCCACTGCCACTGGAAATAATGACTCTCAGCTGCAGTCAGTTGTGCTAACACTTGATATTCCTGTGCCAAGTGCTCTTTGCAATGAACTTGTGTCACTGTTGCACACTTATGAATGACTAGCACCATACACTCTGCTGGACCCCTGGTCATAGTTCCTAACCACAAGCCAGTATTTTTGATCATGGCGTTTCTGAATAAGTTTTATCTGCAAATCCTATGAAAAGTTTTCCTTGGTGAGTAATAATACATTTAACTCAGAAACTCAGGCCATATGTTTGTAAGAACTGAGAAACGTATATTATCAGTGGATGTCCCACTTCTGTGGCTGGTCCCCTTCCCATGTGTCATTACAGAACGTGGGTTGCAGTCACAGAAGGCGGTAGGTATTAATCCAGTCCAAATTCAGTTTGTACCTTCTTCATATTAGGTTTTTGGTTTTTTTTACCATATAGTTGAATTTGACAGTTTGATATATTTTTAAGAAGGCAAAGTTAGAGATTTTCAGACATCTGTAAGAGCAAAGGTATGAATGCAGACTTCTCTAAATGAAGCCTTTTGCTGCTTCCATTTACATGTTGGCAAAAATGCTCATGCATCCACGTATTTCTGTAATTTATGCCTGCAGACACTGGCCACAACTCTAAGTGTTTTACGCCCCTTGCAATTTTTTCACATGTTTGTGCACGCAGGTGTCAGCATGTGAACCTGGAAATGCATGAGTTGCATTGAATTTACTGGTGGCAAATATTAACCATTGCTTCTGAATAGGTTATTTAGAAGGGGTCTGAAAATGGTAGGGCATGCATAGGAGTTTGCACCAGGGGAGGGAAGGTACAAGTTGGTGTACCTGCAAATTAGCAAATTCAGGAGTGGTGGGTGATTGATGAGTGAAAATCAGTCTCTCATGATGTCAGTACCTTTTTGAGTCTTACCATTCATGGTAAAGATAATCCATTTGAATTACAAAGGAACAAATCTATCTCTGGCTTAATTGCACTGAGATAATGAAATTGTACCAGGAGGGATGCAATTACCACAAGAGTAACAAAGCAAAATGAGATTATATAGAATATGGGCTTGATGTCGTCAGGTTCATTGGCTCTATACATTCAATTATATCATTATCCTTTTTCTGCCTGGCAGCCATCCTGTATCACAGACTCCAATTATTATTCCTTAAGTAGAATACATGTAGAGCAAAGCTTACATTTGGAAAGATAAGTTGGGAACTCTCTTGTGAGAAGGGGGAAAATCCATCGCTTATATTTTTGGGGGGGGCCTCTGAAGATGATGCGCAGAGAAAAACTGGCACAACAACACAGGCCTGGAATTTCTAAAATGAATCTAATCGTTAGCAAAACTAGCATGTCTTTTTTTGCACATTAAGTCCCATGATCTCATTCTACAGCACAAGTTTAACAAGAATAAGACAAGAATTATGCAAAATATTATCAAACAGTCTGCGCCAGTACCCCATAGCCAACCTGGGAATGAAGGGCCCATATTATGTCTACTAGATATGATTGCTGTTCCATCAAAACTTGCAGGCATCTCTTCAACACTGAAACTCCTGCCAAGCTATTGGGGCTGGGAGTGGTGTATCCAGAAACTGGAAGATTTCCAAGTCATGATCCCTAGTTCTCAAACAGTGGTAGGTCTATAGCAGCAATATACTAGTGTTACTGGATCAACATCAGTCTCTAAATACATTCAGTATCAAGGTGGGTCTGTGCATTTCAGTCTTTCCAAGGTGCCAGACTTTTCAAATGCATTTAGCCAGTGAAATCCTCAGCATGTTTCTCACTTGCCAGTATTCTGTATATTTTACGTTGGTAAGTTAGTGGTATAACGAAAACCAAAAAAGATCGGAAAAGCCTTCTCCAAGCTGACACTAACTCATTTTGTTCAAGGCCCCTTGGATTTTTAAATCTGAAACCCTCCTCCCAGAAGGGAAGAAGTATAATTTGACATTTATAATGAGTGTCTGGTGTGCCGTTTGGACATCTCTTCCAAAAGGGCTTAAAAATAGCAGAAAAACTTGAAACAGGGCTATTTCTTTACTAAGTATAGAGCACCCAGAGATCAGGGCCCTGATGGGCTACTTCGGAGCAAAAGCAGAATAAAAGATGGTCTCTGATCCAAAGAACGTAATGTAACTAGACAGAACAGACAAATATTTATACACAGCATCATTTATCCCAATGCATTTTACAGCTCACATCAGGCACCCCTGACATAAAGGCACTTTTAAGGTGAAACAAAACAAGGCAACTTTTCAGCAGATGTAAAAAAAAGCTAGCTTCACTGAGTTTGATGGGACTCTGACAATTTGTAACAGCCCAGGGTCTGGTGTAACAGTGGTTTAGCAGTGTATAGTAACACTATACAAAGTTTAGAATGGGGAATAAAGGTTATTGCATCCATTTGGAGCTACAGGGAGAATTTTGGCAGGCAAAATATTATTGCACAAGTTGGAATTTAACCAGGACAACAGGGTTAGCAGCAATAAATGAAGGCTACGATGGTAATATCACAGATGTGCACATGGCGAGAAAGTGATCAGGTATTAATACAAACACAACAAACGGTCCGGCGGGATGGTTTCAAACTGGGCTGCATCCCCAGACCGTAAAAGGGAGAATAATTTCGCTCTGTAACTGCAAGCTCCACAACTCGAGAGAAACAGCTGCAATTAAAACAACGGCCCGATGTCCAACTGGGCTGGCAGTCACAGAAAAGTGAAAGCGTCTCAGAAGGCTCGAGAGAAATCCACAAGCGCTTTATGGAGTATTTATAACTGGTTATGGCAGGGGTTAAAATGATCAGGAAGCGCTTTGGCCACTTGGTGATGTCACTGTCGTCCTTTGGGAGAGTGAGGTCATTAACTGAGTTGTTCATGGA
>NW_005842380.1:1411763-1415020 GCF_000455745.1 Alligator sinensis | reverse complement strand
TAACCGGGAAGGCCACATCACTACCCAATGCTGCCAGAGGAGGATTAGAGTGCTAGGAAGGTCCTGTCTCTGTGTTACACTTTGTGTCACTTTTTCATCCCTTCTTTAAGAAGAGCAGGATGGAGCTGTATAGTTCAAGCCAGGAACGGGGGGATAAACCGGACTTGGAAATATGTTGATTGACTTCAGCTAAGAGCTAATACCATCCTTATTCTGCAACCCCTCAGGCCCATTTGTAACCTAATAGCCGTTATGTAGAAAGCTTTACTTCGACTTAAACATATAACATTTTAGTCCTTTCAGTGAGGTTCTTAATTTAATAAAGTAATACTTATTGCACCCTTCTTGCAGTCTCCAAGCTCTTTATAAGCACTTGTTCACCAAATCTCACGTGTGCCCTATGAGATGCCCCATGAGATGCTACAGTATTGGTGGGCATTTTTGGGGGGGGGGGATGACACGCTATTCTGCAAGAACAGGCAGTTTGGTCGAAAAGAAAATGTTTCATGGAAACGGGTCCTGTTCCCTTTGGCAGCAGTTCATTTTGAAACAAAAATGGGAAGAAAGCGCTTGGATAAGGATTAAATGCCCAAGATTGACCTTTTCAGACTGGAATGTTTTCATATTCCATTTAGGAAAAAACAACTTTTCGTGTCACAATTTTTTAGTTGAGTTTATCAAAGATGCACGGAGTGAAAGACACATTTGAAATCGGAGCAAAACATGGTGTTGTCAAAGGAAAATATTTTAACTGACTCAAGGCAATGTCTCTTTTCTGAATTTTGTTTCTTTTTGAAATTTTCATTTATTTTTTGAGGTTTGTATGCATCTGCTGTTCTAGAGCAGAAGAAATTCAAATTGAAATCTCCCTTGAAATATACAGCACCCCCCCATGCCTCCACCATTAATACTATTGTTTCATGTACCTTAAAATCCCATCTATTGAAAAAAGAAACTGGGCTGTGAATATGAAGTATAAAAGCACTCTTACTGTGGAATATATGTGGAATACCCATTTTGGTTTTAGCTACATACTTAAAAGGTGAATATATGGTGGCATAGATTGAATGACTTGCATAGGCTGACACATGGATTCAAGGGAAGAATTGGGAAAAGACCAATACCTTGCTGTTGCTCTGAGTGCCTCTCTCTCAAATGAACTCCCCTTCCTCAAGAAGTCACCGTATCAGCATACTCAATTTTCATTGCTTCCAAAAGAAGTAAAAAGCAATGCATTTGGGTCTCGAATGTGTTGCTTTTTGCAGGAAAAATAAATGCTAACCAATTTTTAAATGGAAACAAACCAAGGGTAAAGCATCCAGAACCAGGGCCAAGGCGTCATGCATCAATGGTCCTGCTGGGTGGAAAAGAAGAAATAGCACTGCCCTTACAAGAATGCAACCTACTCCCATGTATTTCTTTCCTCTTCCAATCATATGGTAAATTGAACAGGGGTAAACAGAATGCTTCTTTAGTGTATTTGATCAGGGACTGAGATCACACGGCTTAAGTTTTTAACCTGAGATAACCACAATGGCCAAGGTAGATAGGAGTGAAACCAAGTCTGTTTGCTTCATATCTTACTCTCCTCTCTCTGATTTCAGCACACAACGGGAAAGTGCTGTAAAGACCTCTAAAAAAACGAAGGGCCTGAAGGGTGAGTTGTGTCACTCCCAGCAGAGGAGATGAACAAGCAGGCCTTTACTTAGCTACTTCAGGAGAAAGAAGTTCAAGGCTCGTGATCTCAGCCTCAACGTTAGTGGACCGGAGCCAGTGAAACGCGTGCAATGGTTGCTAGTCTCTATCTGGAAGATGGCCAATACGGGAATAGTTAAAGATTGACAGTTGAGGATGTTTCGTGTCATTGTTCCCCTTGAAGCCGATGAATATGCAATGCGGTCAGGAAGCTTGCATTTCCGTGTAAAGCTTTGAAAGGAAAACATGAGAAACCTGGATGCAAATACCCATGTTGGCATCTTCTCCTCCTTTTTAACGAAATGGAAGAGATGACCAGTAGCTCCAGACTGCCTTGCAGGACCATCTAAAAAGTTCCCATTGTATAAACAAGCCATCGAGTGTAAAACCACTTAAAAAAACCTTGCAATTGAAAACATGCTTTTAGTGGTTTCATGACTGTAGTGACTTTTGCCGTCTATTAATATTCTGCTAGTTTTGGTTACTAAAAGTATCATCTTTAGTGTGCTATTTTTGACACTCAACTTGGATTATACTAGAAGCACTAGAAAAGCAGTACACTGGGTTACCCCAGCCATTTATGATCTTTAAAGGTTCACAGTAAGCTGCATAAGAGTAGATGAATAAATCCTAGGAACCTGGCCAAATTCCAATTTCAGCAAATACATTCTGCCTCCAGAAACTCCTCCAGCAGTTTCAACTGGAAAACCATCCTGAAATGCTATATGGGATTGCTGTATGCTCTTAAATAATTGCTATATTTCACCTACAAGCTGGCTGCTTTGCTCTTGAAATAATTTGCATGTCACTTTGTAATAGGTTCTGGTCTGAAAGGTGTTACATAAATAAATTATCATTATCATTCAAGTTGGCATTATTCAAGACCACCAGTATTTAAAATCTATTAACAGTTCCTCTCCTATTATTTTTGGCAATTTATTTTCATCATATAGAACAAGTCTCTCAGAGCTTAAAAACAATCTATTTTTGAAAGGAGTACAGTAACAATAAAGGAGGTCTGATGAGTTCCCATAAAATTTTTACCAGCGTGAGTTTTATGGAGGCATTTTCACATGTAGATCTTTTGGACTGTACTCAGGGTGGGTGCAAATGGATGCAATTCAGCTGAAACATAGTGATTTATAACCACTTTCCTCAGGTCTTTTCCTCATGACATATATTTATTTTAGGCTAGTGTTAAATAGGTAGAAATAGATACAGGCTCAGCAGTGCCCAGAAACCTTATGAGACAAAAACTGTAAGCTTCAATTTGTTTTGTGGCTCACAGAAAATGTGGATTTCTTTCTTTCTTTATTAATGCCATAGTGGTAGTGGAAAATCACTACTACATGCAGCTTTTCCCATATAAACAGTCCCAACATTTTGCTTAATGGTCAGGTTAGAATAAGGATAAACAGTAGGCCTGTCTGAAGAGGCTAGTATTCATTTTGGATTCGGCCAATTTGGGTAAAAGACATTCGATTCGGTGATTTAATCACCGTCCCAAATCGATTCAGCCAAATCTGATTCAGAGATTTGGCTGCCACCAAATGGGCCAAATC
>NW_005842380.1:1387372-1411753 GCF_000455745.1 Alligator sinensis | reverse complement strand
AGCAGCCAGTGAGTGCAGGGCTTTTTAAGTGCCGGGACCCTGGGGCCAGGCAGGGCAGCCATTGATGGGGCTGCTAGAGCGGGCAGGGGTCGGGGGGCGCTAAGGGGGGCTGCGGGAGCAGGCAGGGGATGGGACTGGGTAGGCATCCCCCTATGGTTTCCTCCCTCCTCCTCCAGCCCCCCTCCTTTACTTACTGGCATGGAGCCTGGGTCCAGCTCTTTGCGGCAGTGAGTGGGGACTGCCCGAATCTCCAAAGCTTTTCTGAATCTTTTCCAAATTGATTCAGAGGCTTCAAATTGATTCAGACCTTTTATTTGGTCTCTTGATTCGATTCAGATTCGGCCATTGAATAGAGCCAAATCTCCTCTGAATCGAATCAGAGACTGAAGCTTTGCACAGCCCTAATAAACACACTGGCCCAAATTTATATGTGGTACAACTCTTTCCTGGAGATACCAGTGGAGCATTATAAGTGATCAGCTTAGTCTCTTCTGAATGAACCTGATATTTCTGGCAGCTTGGATCAGCATCGTAGAAGACTCAAAGGCTTCTTTAACCTGAAGCTTTGCCAGCATGACTCGTGCCATGTATAAGTACAAAGAGAACAAGCTTCATATAGTTTCTGACCGTTATTTAGTTGGAAATAATTCAAAAAATACTTTACCTGTGTCTTCTTTCCTGACAAAGGATAAAATGAAGATGAGCGATAACATCTAAAGATCAGCTCCTCCCCCATATACAACTTGTCAAATATTTCCATCACTAAACAACACCAATTCAAAGTGGGACTCCAGGAGCATGTTTTATTTTATCCAAATCTATCTGCACATATAAGCATCACCTGAGTGGCACAAGATACTTTGCCATTGCAAGGAAAGTCAGCCATAGGCGACCTAAGTGTATAGAAGCAGCTGGAAATAATTCGGTAACACAGTACAGTGAAAAAGTGTTTAAAAACCACATGGTCTGAATGATATTTTCAAAGTGCTCCGAGCAATTTACTTCCACAAGTTAAATAGTTTCGAGACTAACCCACTCAAAATTACATACACAGCATAAATGCCAGCAGTGGTAAACTGCAGAACATCAGGCCAAAGAAACAACAGCCAATAGCCCTCGAGGAAATTACAGTTAGATTTATGAATGGTATGCTCTTGGCTTCAATGGATACCACCCAAAGTCCCATCATATCTGTCAGTATGTATCTCTCAGATGCATCTCACGGTGGAAAATAATTTGCACTTCATGCCTAGTATTGCCAAACCCATTTTAGTTATTCAGCCTATAAAAATCTTTACCTCCACTCTACACCTTGCTGATACCCAAAACAAGAATGTGCTTGTGCTTATAAATTACCATTTATTATAGATTCTTAAGTCTAAAGTATGCAGCATTTTGCAGCCATGTGATTTTATGAGATACTAAAAGATTGCAATATAAGATGCTCTAAAGTTTCTTCTTTGAAAGTATGTATCGTAAAAACTAAAACATACGGATCCAACTTTAACTGTATGCACACAAACACAGCCCCAGACATTTAGCATTAATACTATATTTTTTGTTACATGTTATTGTAATGAATAATTGAAGTGTGGGGAGACATGTTTCTAATTGAATGCATCCTCCAAAGAGCTTTTATTTATGCTAAATAGGTACTATCATGGCCTGGGTTTATTGCTTATACTTTGACCAAGAGTAAGTTAAAGTTGGTGTGATGTTTAGCATCTAGGGGATTGGCTCAGAAAATGAACTTTAAGCACTCTGGTTGTCTTGAATGCAATGTACCTTTCATTCTTAATACTGTGAAGAAGAACTAAATGAAAGAAGGAAAGAGAAAGAAGGGAAAACAAATAGGAAAAAAGTGTTATGGCACACACATTTTATCATACCTAAGGGACATAAGTTAAATCATTTGTAGATTTTTCCTGGATACACAGAGAATCAATGTAGACATGCTCACATTTTGATTTGTAAAACTGAAGCTGTAATAAAAAATCCTAGGGGTTTTTTTGGACATTATCGAGATAATTTCAAAGTGGGAAAAAAAGACTAGAGGTAGTATTTTACAGGAAAGTTGCTTTTGAGATCACAAAAGCCTGCTTCATGCTGATCAGAGAGAGTAAGGCATGAGAAGTCAAACACTGAAGGGGACCTGGGGTCACTGTTCGAGAGGAGGATGGCATATCAAAGAGAACAAAACTCAAGAGCCTGTGAACAGTTGGTATCATTAACTAGTTATCCCAATATTGGCAAAATCGGAAGGAGCAGAAAGAGTGACTGATGGCGCTTTGGAGACTGAAAGGATGGCACACATTACTTCAGCACCATTAGTGCAGAAATTATTGGAGGAGAACCTATGATATGCAAGAGGTCAACCCTTATGACTATGGAGGCTACTTTCATCTGTGTGCTTTACAAACTATGAATTACCTATACCCTGTAAAAGACATTAAAAGTGAGACGGCTGAGTGTTTATAACCACAGAGAGAATCAAGGCACAGAGAAGTTAAGGATAATATTTGAAGTCATTAAGTGCCTATAGCTAGATTCATGTGACTTAAATCTTGGCCACCATGTTTGAAAATGGTGGCCTTGTCCCAGGTCACATAGAGTTGATATTTGAGGTAAGATAAGAACCTAGATGCCCACATTTCCCCAGTTTTCAGATTACATTTACCCAAAGTGCCAAGAAATCCCTAAAAGGGAGGGAAATGAGAACGGTTCAAAAGAGGCATAAAGGCGGGTCCCAGATATGATCCCTAGTCTCAGATATGAGTGTCTTTACAAATTGAATCATTCAGCCACCATTCTGGGAGAAATTATTATGGGTGATTTTTTAGCCTCCTTAAAGAAAGGGATTAAACACAAGAAATGTTAGCTAATAATAACACAATGCAAATGACCCCAAATCATGAAAACACAGAGAATGTGTTCTTTAAAAACAAATAGTGTTCTGGGAAGCTGAGGACAAATTGAAGTGACATGAAGAATTTGAAAAAGGATGTTGAAAAATTGAAGAGGGTGCCAAGGAAAGCCACAAAGAAATGATCTGAGAGTTGGAAAAAATGCTTTCCAGTCAGACACTTAAGGAACTTGGTCTGTTCAAACAGATCAGGAGGTGACTTCATTGCAGTGTAAAAGGACCTCAAGGAGAGAAGCTACTGGGTACAAAAAGGTGCTTAAATGTAGCAGAGGGCGTGTCTACACATTCATTAATGCACCTTAGTTACTGTCCGTTTAGTTTAGTACCTCTAATAAGAAGTACTAAATTAAATCAGCAGTAACCAGAGTTACTGTGCAGTAGCACTGTGCATGGTTTTTTTAGTGATGCTTACTGAGCATTAGCCTAATAACACTGTGCAGTAGGCCATTAGCACTATTAATGACCGCTATGCTACTGTGCAGTGTTGTGAGGCTAATGCACAGGATGTGTCTCATGTAGACGCGCCCATAGAGAAGCAAACCAACAGTCAATAGCTGGCGGATAAAGCCAAACAAATTCATATTAGAAATAAGGCATCACTTTTTTACAGAGAGAGTGTATTAACTATTCAAGCAAACCGCTAAGAGAGATGGTAGATTCTCTCTTTTTTGAAGTCTGCAGATTAAGACAAGTGCATAGCTGCAACATGGACTTGACTCAAATGCAAGTTATGGGGCTTAGTATAGGAGGTATGATGTGAAATGCTGGGGCCTCAAAATCTGTGAGAGGAGAATGTCATTCCAAATCCCGTCTCAATGACCGGGGGCTCCTTGTGAGTGTTTCTGGTTCTAACCTGGAAATGTTCTATAACACATAATAAATGCAGCCGCAAATCACAAGGAATGTGTCACCATGGAGAAGCCATGGTAGAAATTCAAGCTCCTTTGCTGGCTGTGACATTAGCCGCAGTGCCTTTCCATGTAGCCTTCAGTAACCATTACCGTGATGAGGAAGGACTCCTGGTGTTTGGACTGCAGGAAATAGCCATAGGCATATAGCTCAAAGGGGGAGTTGAGGGGTAGTTGACAAAGTATATTAGTCTAAAGTAACATTTCATTGAATCTTGGTTCTATTATATTCCTCATCCATGCACATGAAGTTTTAAAACCACTTTCTGTGTTTTTAATGGGCTGTAATTATTTTTGGTAGGGTTTTTAAACAAATCCTCTATGGGATTGTTGGTATTTTCCAAAGCCATCGCAGACCATTCTGTTGCAAAATAAAACCTGGGCAGACTGTGGTTGCTGGTGTAAAGGAGCACAGAATTAGAGATGGCTATGTTACACCACCTGAAAACTTGGCCCAGGATCAGGATGAACCTGAATGGCGGGTGAGGGGGGAGGGTTGGAGGGGGGAGGGGAATCCACCAAAAAACCCTAAAATTGCAAACTGGGACCTACCTCAGAAAACATTGGCCTGGCAAGGGAACCTGCCCTTAATTCCTAAATTGTCAAATGGAAAAAGTAAAAAAGACAAAATAGCTCCAGTTTATTGTAGAGCCACGAACCTTCAGGTGATTGCCATACTATAGAGAGGAGTTTAGCCTCCTTTGGTGCCAGTTACACTGATCCACTATCCCCAAGAGGAAGTCCTCAATCTGCTTTACTTGGGCACATATGGATCCTCCTGGCATGGAGAGATCCTGGGCAGAAGTAGCTGGCAGTATGTCACTTCCTCTTGACTCTGCAGGATAGGGAGCATACCGGGACCATGGCAGGAGGTTATGGGTCTAGTCAGCACTTCCAGTGATCCTTCCTTGAATAACCTTTAAGGGGATGCTAGAAACTGGTACAACCTAATTAGGCCTCATGACTATGCTCATGGGTTTTAACCGCCACCCCCTCCCCTTTTCTCAGCTTCAGAGTGGCAGAGGATTGTAGATTCAGCCCCAGGGCTCAATTATGACTGAAAGATGCATAACTACACTGGGTTTGAAGAAGCACAAATGAAGCAACATGTGCAGCAGAACTAAGCAAGACCTGCAACTCAGAGTTCATGGGAACTTTGTTGCTTTAAAAAAGTACTTTCATTCCAAATCAGAATGGAAAAGAAAGAATTTTGAAATTTCCTGACAGGTGCCAAATGTTTCACCATAAAAAAACCCCATTGTTTTGTTTGGATGCAACTGAAAGCTTTCAGTTTCAACTATTTATATTATTGTTTGAACGTACTGCAAAATCCATTTTTGAAACCGATGCTCACTTCAAAGTTAAAAAGTTTGAAAAGTCCCATTCGAAAAAATGTCAAATGAGCATTTCACTGTTATCACATGCTTTGTTTTTCAAAATTAAATTGCACCAAAATCAGCACACCAAACTTGGATTTTAGTCAAATGGAATTTTCTGATGAAAAAAAATCTTCTGGGAAAATCTAGATGGTTGTTTGTATCACTAGGTCTTCACCAAGACTATTGCATCAAATCACCTGAATATGTACCGAGATTCCCTGGGAGAGCGCAGTTTACTGCTGAAGAAACCTATATTGAGGCTAGCTCAGATACGCCTATATATGCTACAGTCACACCTCCTGAGGCAGTGTAGACATACCCTTAACTTCCTTTGAAAATCTTCATTTGAAATACAACATTGTGGTACAGTACTGGAGGTAGCTACTGCTTTCATTATGGGGTAAGCCCAGTGTGTGCATAGCTGAGCTGAGCCAGAAATGCTCTTCGTTATTTGGGAGTCCGTGAAAATGGAGCAGGTATGGCATGTCTAAGGTTGGAGGAGGATGGTGGGTGGCTGGGCAGTGGCAAACAGTACCACTATCAACAGTTTGGGGGTATTCCACTTGATTTTCCCTTACACCATATGCATGTGCATGCATGCCCCTGACTTTCTTTGAGCCTTCAGACAAGTCACTTAGGCCAGTATTTTCAAACATCAGTGACTAAAATCCAGATTTAGATATCCTAAAAAGGGGAACAACTTTTCAGAGGTGCCGGACACCCATGACTTCCAGTGAAATTGCTATTTCTATGCACCTCTGATTTCCCACATTCATATTTGTATTATTTCTTATTTATTTAGATGACACAAAAACACATTCTTGGCATCTTTTCCATGTTTTAAAAATATGAACCACAACCAACCCAAACAAAGCCTCTTCCCTAGACTGGAAATGGGAAGAAAATAAATCCCCCATCCACCACAGGTCCCCGCCCAATGCATCCTTCAGTTTACTTCTTTCCCAAAAGCCTGGGAGACAAAATTAACTTTGTAACGTGCCGTGATTACAGACGGATCCAGGCTGTTTTGAACCCTATGTAAAATGGGGATAATAATACCTCTCCTGAGGGGGCATTTGTAAGGATTAAATAAGTAGTATACATCAAATGCTTTGAGATCCTTTAATGAAAGGGTTATGGAAGTATATATTATTATCATTTGTTAAATGTTCATGAGTCATTCAAGCTGGTAGGAAACCTAAAACAAGTTAGGAACTGAAGTTTATTTACGAGGGCTGAGAAGTGAGCATATTCAGCCATGCTGACATTTTGAAAACACTTAGGGACAGTGGTTTTTACACACATGTGTCTCATTTTGCACATTGCCTTAGTCTTCCATGCTGTGGCTTTCCAGAAGCTGATTGACAGGTACAAAAATGTAGTCTCAGCTGTCAAATAAATTGTTGATTATTTTAGTCCTTCTCCCAAGACTTTGAACATCCCGTTTAACTTGCAGGAAAGAAAAAACACCCTGCCCAAAAAGAAACAGATCCAGGATGTTGCTATAAGGTGGAATTCTATCCTTTCTAGGTTGCAGGAGTCTCAGTGAATAGGGAAAAAAAAAAGAAAAAAAGAAAAAGGATGTACCAGAATGAGGCCTAGTAGGCACTGCTATTTTGCAGTGATACAAAGTCTGGTATAAGGAGGCTTGATAACATAGATTTACCTTCTGACAGTCTCCCTTGCAATTTAGCAGATGATCTAGGTTTTGGACAGTGTATTTGAAATTAGCTAATCACTACACAGGCATTAGCATTCAGCTGTAGAATTAAACCTTTCTTACAAATATTTTTAAAACTTTAGTCCCTGGTTTTGACTGGCAGGTGAAGCCAGGTTGCAGGTTGCTGCAGACATTTTCGTCAGAAACTAGAGTTAAGCAGATTTCAGTGAATTGTTTCTTTTTCACACATTCTCTCTGTGCACATTTGTGTTCCATTTTTTTCTTGTTCAAATCTTTGATTTCATTTAGGTTAGGGACAAAAATTACACAGAAGCCAGTATAAGTGATCAGAAATCAGTTCAGACCTGTAACACAACAGAAGTTAGTGCACATAAACCACTTTCAAAACGGCTGAAACCAGTTTAAGATGAACCTGGGTGGATGTAGTATCAGACTTGACTGATTTAGGTTAAATCAATTTGTTGAGTTTCTGCCCCAGATCCCCTCCAGATTCAAGTTAACTCTCAGTCCCCCAGCAACCCAGCTCATCCCCCATAAACTCCCCCTGGCAGGGTGGGCAGGCTAGCCTTGGCCTAAGCTGTCTGCTCCGGCATGCTCTAGCACCCTCCGGCTCCTGGCCTGATCCACTGCAGGCAGGTGGCTGCATTTCCAGAATCAAAAGTGAACGTCTGTTCACTTGGTTATTGGCTCAATCTACACAGCTTAGACTAACCTGCAAAGATTGAATAGATTCAAACTTGGGCGTTTTGCTTGTCTGCACTTAGCCCTATTGTTGTTCTCAGTACCTGGTCAGATAATTCAACAGAAGACCATGTTAGCTAAAATTTGTTCAACTTAAAGATTCTAACACTTCACATTATAAGCTTTTTGGAACTGGGGCCATCTTTTTGGTGCACTTGTACAGGTTTATGGTCCACGACTGGGGGTTATAGATATTGCCAGAACACAAACAGGAAATATGTCCCATTAATAAATCGTTAGTTATTTGAATACTCACAAAAAATACACTAAACAACATAATGAATCACTGCAAACCAAATTCACATTTTTTTTTCCTTTGCGCACAACCCTCCGCCCCCAAAAACCAACTGAATTTGGTGCTATTTTTTAAACTACTTGATCAGCTTTGCTGAAGAAGCTACTGGATTTTAGAAAATAATAGTTAAACTGATTGATCAGAGATGAAGATGAAATCTCATAGATATGATAACAACAATCTATGCTTCATAGGGGGAAGGGAGGGGATATTTTAAGTTGATTTAGTTGTAAAGGCAAAAGAAAATTAAAAAAACATTGACAAATTCCCAAGCTAATTTTTTGTACTGTTGCAAAGTTGGACATGCACGTTAGCCAACAAACAGACAATACAATCATTCTTGAAGTCCTGTCACTTATTTAAGCTAGGAAAAAAAACCCTAAAAAAGGTGAAAAAAAAAGGCATAAGGTTTTTATTTCACAGAAGTTTGAATTACACCATTGCAGAGGCTTGTCCGGCGCTTATCTGAACATTGAGAGGCGAACTCAGCCCTGATTGGAAACCACATGTACACTGAGAGAGATTATGGATGGATTTGCACCCCTTGAATTGGCAACATTTAGCTGGAAATATCTTGAAACAAATCTCTTTTCTGCTTCTGGAGGAGACCCAGAGTATAAAGGATAAAATTAAATATAGCTTGTTGGGGGACTGGGAATTGCTATCTGGATGTTCTTATTGACCTGAATCATCTATGTGGAAAGGTGATTATCTGCTTTCATTGCAGAATATTCTGCTTCCCCCCAAAAAACAACAGGGGTGCAGAGCCTCTAGGATGTGGGGCTAGAAAGAGGATATACATATAGTTCTGTGTAGTATAATTTTTTAGATGGTGTCCCCTTCACCACTTCCCCAGTGAAGAGGACCTGGGGTCAGACAAGGCCCTTAGAAAAGAACCACATTGCTAGTGCACATATGGCTACTGGCAAAGGAAAGTTAATGAATATGCAAGAAGTGCTGTGAACTCCTGTGGATTTACTGATCTAAGCTGCTTTGATTCCAACTTTCTTCCAAAGAAGTGAGGAGAGGGAAAAAGGATGGAGTCCACAGAGGAGAACCAGTACAGTTTGTTGGTCCCATAAACAGATAATTAATAAAGGAAAATCTGATTATATGTCACTACTTTTAGATAAAATTTAAGGCAAAGCCAGTTTTTGTTTTATGAAGGTAAATTTGCTGTTCCACAGTAAAGGATTACTCTTAATCCAACAAGAATTTCCTCACCATCACTATCTAGTACACAAAGGTAATAAGCCAAATCCAGCTATAATTCAATTCTGGTTGCATTTTTAATAGCCAAGTGGCTTGTAAAAGTGTGATGAATTGGGAAAGGTGGTTGTGGGGGAACATTTTTCAAAGGCATCTCAGTGACACAGATGCTTTCATCACTTCAGGACTTCACATATCTAGGGTTCATTGACAGTTCATGGAATTTTGGGCTAAACAGCACCAACAATAAAAATAGACCTTTCCCTAAATCATCTAGTTGTTTTATATTCTTGTTTTCAGTATTTTAGTGTAGCAGGGCACTAGGGTGTGCTGCTCCTTTTACGGGCTGGAACTGCTAGGGAGAGAGCCCTAGCAGCCAGTTGGGAGCTCCAACTCCTGGTTACCAGGGCAGCCAGAACGAGCTAGTGGGCCTGCACTTGACAGCGGTCAGCTGACCAGAAGGGGCAGGGCCTGGCTCGTATATAAACCCCAGGCCTGAGGCCAGGAGGGCAGTTCTCTGCCAGCAGCCAAAGGGAAAGGAGCTCTCCCAGAGGAAGCAAAGGGGAGAGGTCTGACTGCAAGTGCAGCTTCTGGTACTGTTGAGGGGCACTCCTGGTGTGGCTCCAAATATGTTATAGCCAGGCAGCTTGAGTTATGTTATAGCCTTGGGGCTTGCAAGTTGATTTCTGTTTATAAGACCAGTGGTTTGGGAGAGGCTATTGGGGAAGGAGGAGGCCTCATTGGGGCCCTACGATAGTGTGGGAGCCCCGGCACCAGTGAGGGTGCTATTCAGGGTGTACAGACCCCAGCACCAGTGTGGGTGCCATGACAGACAGGGCTGCGGAGAGCCCAGTGACAACCCGAGGCCGAGGGAAACCAAAGCCCCAGAGGGACACTTTGGAAGTACAATCTACGATGCTTGGGGCATGGTAAAGGGGTGGCTTAGAGCCACGCATATAGCCCATAAAGCTGGGGTGTCCCATGACATCTATTTTGGAATGGGATCCACAAGGGGTCCAGGAACCCATGGGGTTCAAGGAAATCCAGCAGGACCGTGTCCAATGGGACGTGAAGGCAACCTCCCTATATCATAAATCCATCAAGACGTAGTGGGTGAGAATAAAGGGTGCCCATCGGGCTGAATTGGCACGGTCAAGGTGACTTAGGGGTAACGGCCATCCTTAGGGACCCTATCCCATGACATTTAGCATTTCTGATTTTTGTCTTGGATATACAATGTATATTTCCATATCCGCTAGGCCCTGGTCCAGAAAAATATTTAAGCACATATTAATTTTTCAACAGATGGGTAGTTTTCCGGATTCCACTGGAACTACCAACATGCTTAAAGATAAGCATGTGCTTGAAGTGTTTTGCCTCATCATTAGAGCCGCACCTGCAGTCTACTGAAACTGGGGGGGGGGGGGGGGCATTCTGTTCATTTTGTGTGCTGAATCTAACATTGCAGCTAAGTATGGACTGTCAAAAAGCCCCAGACTGAATGAGTTCAGCCTTTGCAGGTTAGTCTAAGCTGCGTAGATTGAACCGATAAGCAAGTGAACAGACGTTCACTTTTGATTCAGGAAATGCAGCCCCATGCCTGCAGTGGCCCAGGCCAGAAGCCGGGGGAGAGGGGCGACGGCACTAGAACATGTCTCCTTGCTCAGCCGCAGTAGACAGCATGGGTCAAGGCTTGCCCACCCACCCTGTGAGGGAGGGGGGTTGCAGGGTAGGTGCAAAGCATCCTGGGATGCTGGGGGACTGTAAGTTAACTTAAATATGGAAGTGATCTGGGACAGAAGTTCAATAAATCGATTTAACCTATATCAGTTAAGACCAATACTCCATTCATCCAGGCTTATCTTAAGCTAGTTTCAGCCATTTTGAAAGTGGTTTATGAATTTCTGTTGCATTACAGATTTGAACCAGTTCCCAATCACTTCTAACATTTTGTGTCTAATTCCTCTTCCTAGCTTGCATGACATCGCTATTCATGCTATAATGCTCTATTTCAGCGGGCTACCATTTTGTAGAATATGTTATTTGCATCTTACTTAGCCATATCTGCTATGTTTTAAAGTCCTGTATCCTCAAGAGAAGAACCACAGCACTGTCCTTAGCTAAGTTCATCTTATTTGTCTGGAAAGTGGTTAAAATTGTTTACATATGGATAAAAGTCAAAAGATGGGGTATGTCATGGTTCAAATGGAGCCAAATCTTTAGCCCCCTATTTTTGGGTGTTTTCACCAGTAAAGTTTTTACCTCTTCAGTGCAAAAGTTGCTCCATGAAACCCTATGTATTAATTTAATGAAATGTTTCTTTGCAATGGCTACTTATAATTATAGGATTTGAGTTGTGGCATGCAAAATTTTGGATATTTTTTTAAAGAAGAGGAAAGATGATTATATTTATAGTCAAGTGACCCTTTCTCTCTTGCTTTCTCCCTCTACCAGGATAGCCATTAAAACGCCTTTGAAAATTATTTTTTCCATAAGTATGGGTTCCTTCATGGGTGTAAGTGCATTCAAGTGAATTTAATGACATCTTGCAGTCAACAAGCCAAATATTTGAATTTTAATTAATATGTTTTCTCTCCAACTAGTGGTAAATGTGGCTTAGTGCACTAGACAGTGCATTTTTAAAAGGTGTGTTTAAAACATATTTTATATATAACATTTTTAAATGATTGCTCCAGAAGCAATTTCAATGGAAAAAAGCACATGGAAAAATAAATCATACCATTTTTGTGGATTACGGACAAAGCATAGAAACTTAATACTTGTTTATGCACTGTAGCAAAAGGAAGTATGTAACATTTATTCCTTTGGAAGAAGCTTACCAACCCAACCAATGTACTGTCAATATGAATTAAACACAGTGCATTGTTCAGGCAGTGAATATTTAACTTTGACCCAGAAACCGGAGACGGCTACCTCATCATCGGTGAAGTGGCAGCAAGACTGACAAAGAACCTTTGAGTGATACTGTCATGGATAATGGTTTCTGGCAAGTTAAGCCTTGGTGGTAAGGTTGGCTGTACGACAAACTTGGCCGACAGTACATACACCTTACCATATCTGCTTGGCAAGTGTGACATGAGGTTCTAGTAAATCCTTTAACACGTTAGAGAGATGGTTGGAAAAGGCCTTCTTGTAGTTATGTGCCAGTGACGGACAATAAGTGAGGGCAAAGCTTAGTTAACATGCTTCATACATGAGGTACTATGTAAGAGCTGGATTTTATTAATCATTGACTTTATTTCTTTAAATCATTGCATTCATCAATGAAAAGATTATGTAACATAATGAATGAGTCACCCAGAAAAATCATGTAAACCCAACTTTCCAAATTAAATCAGTGATTTCATAGATTTCATAGACATTAGGGTTGGAAGGGACCTTGGAAGATCAAGTCCAGCCTCCTGCCCCAAGTGATTTATTTATATTTTTTCTCTCTGACACCAGAACACAATGTTTATATATTTTTCATACTTTAATTTAATATGGATTTTTATTTATTTATTTTATTTTATTTATTTTTTATTTATGGGATTATATGTTTATTCAGAGATGAAGAAAATCCTCTTTGGTATCATTGGTCTTAGGCACCTCTCATGAACATTCATTTCATAGAAAGCTGGGGTCCATGCAGGTAATCGGGGTGAGCTAAAGCAATATATGAACTTCTATGTTATATAAATTCTGATGAGCACTGTGCTAATGTTAGTGATAGTCGTCCAAATATCTTTGTATTTTTATGCAAACTTCAAGAGCCTAATATTGTTTGTCTCAGTGTAGGGTCCTACTATATACTGTGGAGCTAACTGGAAATTTTGTAATGCAACATTTATACTGACGGAATATCTTTTCTTTGCAAAATTTTTCAACGAAACCAGATTTTGATGATTTTTTTTTTAAAAGGAAAGTTTAAAAACGTTTAAACCTTAAAAACATATTCTTGCAGCCTTTTCAGGGCAGAAAGGTTTTTCAACTACTTTTAACAGTTTTTGTTTGTTTGTTTTGAACTATAGAATACATTTTAAAATAAAATAAATGAAAATAGCAGAAGAACAGATGGACTAACCTGAAAGCATTACAATTAGAAACCACTAGGTTATGCCTTTTGGGTTTTGTTGTTTTCAAATGGAAAATTATCAAAATCTTAAAAAAATCTGGCAAATTTTAAAAGTTAGTTCTCACACAGCTCTAATATGCTATTAGCATTTTTGAGAACTCTTAATTCCTGGTCAAAATCAATGGGGTTATGTCTGCATAAGCCTGGATTTAATGGAGGGGAGAATCAGGCCCAGTGAATTCCCTGCTTAGATCTTCTGGAAGAGTTAAGATAATGCTGGCTTAGTGATACGGACACTTACCTGCTAATATGCTATCCAGTGTTGGTTTAGTTATTTCAAAAAACCAATCAAAACCAGTTCAATATAGAAACCCTTTCTTTTGCTGCTGATATAAGTAGATTCTCATGGGTGACATAGGAGTGAAATGCTTCACAGCCCTTTACAGAACCCCATAACCAGTAGTCTTGTCTGGTAATATTACTCCCGTAACTAGCCCTTTTAGCAGCAATAGTTTCACAAGCGAGTTCACAGAATTGCAAATCCAGGCAGCCATTACAATCATACAAAATGCAATGGAAGCTGAGTGGCTAAGGGCTTTATTATGCATTATGCTGTGAGATGCACAAATGTTGATTGCTGTTAGTGCTAGTTTGGAGCAGTCACACCCATAGTCTAGAAACTTTCTTGACTGTTCCCCACCTGCACAGCTGTGACTTACCACTAGAGGACTAGTGAGCAGGGATAGGACTGTAGCAACCAGGACAGGCTTCTACCCCTGCTCTATGGCAGGGGTGTGAGAGATCCTGGGATACTGGAGGGCTTCAAACTGTGTGGCACATCTGTGGGGAGTGGCCACACTGTAATGGAACATGTGGTTGGGTTGTGCGGATCAGAAATAATCCTGTCCTAGAGTGGCTTAACTTGGAGCCGCATAACTTAAAACAACTTTAAGGTGTAAATGTGTGGACAATCCAGGGGTTGGAGAGCTCCAGAAGCCACCCCAAATTACCGTGTAATAAGGCCCTCAATCCCTTTGTCATTTTAAATTTCATTCTGCTGTGATAATAAATGGGTCATAAGTATTGGGGTTTTTTGTGGGGAAATAAAGACACAGACTGATGAATGAGCTATCCCACAACCAGCTTGTTCATCTCCACTAAGCAACATTATAGGTTATCCAAAGACCCTCAGTCAGTAAGTAGTTCAGAAGTGATGGAGATTATTTAACAGAAACCTAGGAAACACTAAGACATTAGTGTCTATAAGCTATCATGTGAACTTCATATTGCACAGTGCATGTGACCTGAGAGAAACATCTAGAATGGAGTAATGTACTCAAAACTGTAGAAAAATTTCTGACAAATGCAGGAAGAGGGTGAGCATAATAATATTTTGAAGTTTGGGTTGAGAATGGCTTTGACCAGGATAACTCGAGATCCCCCCCCCAACATCAGCCCCATCAGCAGATTTATTTTCCCAAAGTAACAGGTCACATTTTGGAAATATATTATGCATGATTTTTATTTTTCTTCCCTATTTTCACAGTTCATGAGTCAATAGCAGCTTTGATAATGAGCAGATAATTAAATTTGCACTTTTTAACCTTGATGCTCGGTTTATTTAACTAGTCTGATTGAGAAATAAGTAGCCAGCAACTTGGTAGTGTTCCATGATCCCCAGTATCTGATTATGGTTTTTTTGTAATAGTCTACATGTAACCAACCAGAAGTAGGAGGGAGACTCTAAGGAACCACCCTCCTTCGATTTAGTAGCACCATTCAAAGGATATGTTGGTTTGTTTGAATTAGGGAAGGAAAGTCTGAGAAAAATAAACTGAAAACCCCGATAGGTTCCTGCCTTGTGTACTTTCATTTGAGCAGGATTTCTAATTCCATTTAAATTATATGTGCTAGAAAAGACCTATTTGATTATCCAGTCTTGTATCACATTGAAAATTACATCATCATGAACAAAATTAAGCCTATGGTAGAACAGTGATTATCATGCAACTTGGACTAGGGGAGGGACGATTTCCATGGACAGTACAAAGTTTATAATGCAGAAGCCACGTTAGAACTGAAAAACTCACATAACCAGTTTTGTCCCTGCTTCCTTCCACTTTCATATTCTGTCTGGGATAAGAACTAATAGTGGAGGTATGCTATGAGGCTTATTCTCCTGAGAAATGGTAGTGTTAGAGATCCCAAAAGAAAGCCTCCTCTGCCAAGATTTCCAGCTGTAATGTTGTTTGCCTGGAACAATTTGAGTTAAGTTTGCATTAATCCTCCAAACTTGATATTTATATATCACTAGTCTTTGGCCCTGGTTTGTAGAACAGAAAAAGAAATAGCTGATCTATGATATCGGAGAAATGTAGTAACTGGTAAAGCATGAGTTGAGTATTTGATATCTGAACCAAATATAAACCCCAAACCATCTATTGGAGGAAATGGCAGCAGGTATGGCAATGTTATACTGTTTGTGTGCAAGAGGCAGACTGGGAAGGTTTTGTAAGTGTTTGAGTGCTTAGATGATTGGATTCACCAAGTAAAAAAAATTATTCTTCTGATGCATGTCCTCTTATAGTAGCTGTGGCAATTCATGAGCTTCTCCTAGGTCAGGGGAGCTTGGCAGGGGCGACGCATAGGGGATGCATGCGGGTGCATGTGCAGCCCCTGTGCATGGTGCACCCCCCCAAAAAGGTGCCATCAATACTCCACTCATTGCTGTATTCACTCTCCTGAGTGACAGAAGAGGGCAAAAGCGCATCTTTCTCTCTCCACACATACCCACCGTGATATTGTGACACTGTCTGCTGTGTGAGAGTCTGACTCTCAGTTCACTAAAATGAATAATTATTAATAATAATAAAATTACACACTGAATTCAATGGTGTTTGCAGTAGACCCTATCATCAGAATGTCATTCGAGTAGACATTATAGTTGGGAAGCCTTAGATTGTACAATTTTTTCTTCTGGATAAAGAAAGGGTTGCAAAGAAAAACAGTTCTGTTTATTAAGGCAATAATATATCATTCAGATAAAACCTCTGTTTACTGCTTTTTCATGATAAAACTTCTGTTTTTATCATGAAAAAGTTCACTTGATTTAAACATGTGTCCATATGTTGCTAGCAATTGTGAAGGGAATGCATAGCTAATTGAGGATTATCCCATGTAGATTCATGATAAATGTTACTTTATAGCTGTCCTTAGTACTACAATGGGGATAGAAAAGTGATACAGTGGACTTTGCTCTTTAAGCAGAACGATGTGAGATGAGTGGCAGGTAATCTCATCTGTGAGAGAGATGAACTTTGCTGCGGGTGCAGTCAGGTCAGAGCTATGAATGAAGGCAGTCAAGAAAAGTGGGCAACTCCAGGAAAATACAAGGCGTAGAGGGAAAAGGCTGAGCCCTGGAGTCAAGCCAGATGAAAACTTGTTGAGGAAAAATAAATAACTCTGCTGGACATCTTTCAGAGATACAGGGATTAAGCTGGTATTCCCTAGTGAAGCCTGCAATCATAATCAGTGCCTGACACTGCACCAGCGCCTGGCATTCATAGAAAACAGAAGGCATGTTCGAGTTAAAAGAAAGGGTGCGGGGAATGAATGGACAGGTTTTCCTGGAAAATAAAAGTGTGGTATCCACATGACCTAGAGGTACTGAAACACGCAGAAAAATTCTTTGTGATAGTTCTTTGAAGGACATGCAATGGGGGTATGCAAAATGGGCCATATTCAATTCAGATTTAGACCAAATTGGGGACAGTGATTCTATTCATTGATTTGGATCACTGTCCCCAATTCAGATTTGGATTCGGTTGAATTGAAGGTTCGATGATGATTTGGAGGATCAGCAATTTGGCCACAGACACAGTTTAAAATGTTTTTTCTACACACCTCAAGGTACCAGGCCTGGCTCATGAATGCTGCAATGCTGGGGTGGATGGAGTGTCCCATAGGAGCATGGGGGAGCCCACTGTGTGCTTGGTGGCAAATCTGGAAGTGGACTGGAAGTACTTCCAGTTCACTTCTGGGTCTACCACGAGCATGTGGGGAGCCCTCCTGTGCCAACACCGAGCATGTGGGGAGCCCTCCTGTGCTTGGTGATCAGCCAGAGGGGGATCACAGGTGCCCCTCAGACCCAGGAGGCACCAGCCACCAAGCCGGGGAGGGTGTGGGGGGAGGCCCCCAGCGTGCTTCCTGGTGGACCCGGAAGTGGACCAGAAGTACTTCTGGCCCACTTTGGGGGCTGTCCCCACCTGCTCCTGTGGGACACTTCATCCGCCCCACCATTGCAGCATTCCCAAGCCACCTGGTACCTTGAGGTATGTAGAAAAAACATTTAAAGCTGTGTCTACGTCCAAATCACTGAATCTTTCTGAATCTCTCTGAATAGATTCAGAGGGGTTCTGATTCGATTCAGAGAGATTAAAGGGTCTCCTGATTCGATTTGGATTTGGAGATTTGGCCGCTGAATCGGGCTGAATCTCTGCCAAATTGAATCAGGGACCGAAGCTTTGCGCAGCCTCTAGCATGTAACCAACAAGAGGGTGAAGGGGCCCTGATTTCTGGATTCTCTTCATGGCTTTGCTAGCACTTTTTTGTGCGAGTTTGATGGAATCACTCTTCCCTCTCTGTGCCTCAATTTATTCATCTCTAGAACTTTTTAAATTCCTGTTCCTCATGGAGTAATCCATGGCTGAACGTTTGCAAAATGCTCTGAGATCCCCAGTTGAACGGAGCTATGTAAGAGTTATAAAGACGTCTTTCATGCGAACTACCTTTCTTTGTATATTAATAGGGTGTAAAGATCAGTTTTATCTTAGCCTATTAAATGACATCCCTGTCAGTAATCCTGGCCCCTATCCAGAAACCTAGTTCCGTGGAACTGAAATATATTTTGAGGAAACATAAAGATGGATGGAGGAAAACACTGGTTTTCATGTGGCCCAGTTTTCATTTATCTACGCACGTAACTCTCAAACTTGTAATATCTAGGCACCTCAATCCAGTTAATGGATTTTCTCTGAGAACCTGTAAAGGAGAAGACTTTTATCCTTGTTGTATATGTGGGGCTATGAGACAGAAAATAGATCAAATTACTTCTCTGAAGTGTTTCGAGGAGTTTGTGGCTGATCTGGGAACTGAACCAAACTCTTCTGAGTCCCTAATCTATATATTACATAGTTCTTCTTAACTTTTAACTCATCCTTAGCTTGCAATAGCTAAAACTCACTTTCTCTGTCACTCTCTCTCCTGGAAGAATATGCAACCATCTTGCTGTTAGTCCCGGTGACTTGACAGTGGCTTCCAGAACTGGAATCCAGGTGTGAAATGCAGGACCCTGCCTCCAGAACGTGTTTCGTCTTAAACGGAAACATTAATGAGATGATCCCAGATTTTGTGTTGAACCCATGAAGCCGAGGTAGGTTAGATTATATTCAGTGAACCTTTCACTATGCTAGAGAGGGTCTAAACCTCCCCAGGAGAGCCAAATGTTTTGGTTTTGAACTCACCTCAAAAACCCCAAAATTCAAAAAAAAATCTACTCAGATAACTATGAAGCCAAAGTCAGATGCAAACTGATGACTGAGCTGCAAATCAACTTTCCATTGAAGCATTATAATTACCATCAAGATAACAATCAAAAAAGAAAATCAGAATGGGATTGATGAAGTTGCCCAAACAGATTGGGTTGCTTATTGATTGATTGTTGGATTTTATAATGGTAAGCACCTGAACCTGTCTGGAAAGCGAACCCGGGAGCTGCGGGTTTTCTTCAGACTTTTTCATCTATCCAAACAAGAGTTTCTTTTTTTAGTTAACAGGATAAAATATCGGACTGTGCAAAATGACTGGCTGCTATATTTAACTCAGACAAACACATAACAAATCACTATTCTGTAGCAAGAAGGCACACCTCAGAGGCTATATTTTTTTTTCTTGAGGCCTGGACCTAAGACCACAACCCTCTAAATAATCCTCCAGAAATAAACCAATGAAATGTTCACTCTGACAACAGACACAGCATTATACCTGCAGCTGGTAAATGTTTCCATAGTCGAACCACCTTTCCTTTTCGTTTCCAGTAAAAATTTGGTCCCAAGAGAAGGAGTCAGCAGCTAGGATTTTAATTACTTTTCTGCAATAGAGGAGAATTGAGTGTGGCATTTTTTAAAAAAATGTTGGCTAATATATTCAACTTTTCTTTTTATTTCTTGGGGCGGTGGGGTTGGAGGAGAAAGGATAGTAGGAGGGAAGAAGGGAAGGGCAGAAACGTTTTCAGCATGGGGTGTGTGATTACTGCCTGCCCTTCTGTTTGTCCTGGGTATGTCTTGCTCCTGCAATTTATTATGCAATGGCAGTCTTCTGTATAAAGTCCCACTCGGGTCATCTGTGCTTTCCATTTGATTGACAGTGCAGTGCATTTTTTTTGCAGTAGTGGATCCTGCATCTGTGCAGGGGATTGGACTGGATGACCCTGAAGGTCAGGTCCAGCTCTGGGATTCCATGATTCTCCTGTTACAGGATCAAATACCATGGATACCATCATTTTGGATGTGGGTCTAAGCTAAGCCCAACCAACTGAAATCTCCTTTGAACCTGGAATATGAACCTAGACCCAGAAGTCACTACATCAGGCATGAGATGAGCTTGTGCTTCAGATCTGGATCCAGCCTTGTGATCTCCAAACAGCTCCACAATCATAAGCCAGCCCTTCCCTTGAAAAACAATCATGAGACTGGCTTCAGAATCACACACGTGTGTGCATACATGTGCACAGGTTTTTGAATTAAGAACCTTAGGACTCTTTTGTTTGCATTGGGGTTTTAAGCTTTTGGGTGAAGGCAGTTGTATAACCAAAGATGTTTGAACTAGGGGAGCTGGAATTATAATTTTTTTTATTTTTTTATTTTTGTAATTTATCTTTTGGAAATGAAATTTAAGATGCTCATGCAATCTCTCAATTCCAACAACTGAAGTGGAAAGAAAAAATAACATATTGCAATATTTCAAAATAATACCACAAGTGTTAGCAACACTGAAGTCCAACTCAGACTTCAAGGTGTTGAAATCTGGTTTTGACAACTGGAGTTAAAGTTACTTATTAAAAGACATATTCTACCTTTCTTACTCAGGTACGGTAACGGTCAGCTCAGCGAGAAGCCATGTTGGGTTTACCTGGGCATGGGGCTTACTCAGTGAGAATAAGGGCAAGAGACCTTCTGGGACCATACCCACCCTCTCTGTTTAGGCTGACACAGAGCTTTCCAAGCCATGCCACTGATTCACCCTGTGGTTTTGGTCATGCTCTTTCAGTCCATAGGGGATAATAACCAAGTGGGAGGCAGGCTAGTAATCTGAAACTGCTCAGAGCCAGAGATGGGGGTGTTAGAATACAACCGTACCTCAGAGGTGCATGGAAAGGGGTGCTGACCCACACAAAGCAAGAGAAGGGTTTGCTTTCCAGACAGGTTCAGGTGCTTACTATTCTAAAATCCAACAATCAATCAATAAGCAACCCAATCTGTTTGGGCAACTTCATCAATCCCATTCTGATTTTCTTTTTTGATTGTTATCTTGATGGTAATTATAATGCTTCAATGGAAAGCTGATTTGCAGCTCAGTCATCAGTTGAGTATGAGTCTTTTTGAGTATGAGCCTGATTTTCATACTAGGTTGGATCCAGATCCCATTAGAGTCAATGAAAAGGCTCCCAAATGGGCACTGAATCAGACACGCACAGGAAAAGGAAGGCACCTATAAAACTTCCTTGGCTAAGGGAATTTACAGAAAATGAATTAATGGCAGAGCCACCCAGGCCAGCGTGTGCAGTCCCCTGTGTTTGAAGGCAAACATCCATTCACACACTCGTCACTCCAGCCCCTCTCACCTGGCACAGTCACAAAGTGCCCCATGAAAGCAGAATCCAATGGCAGGCCACAAGCAGAGAGATCTGGGGTGATAAATGTAGCCAGTGCCCTGCCATTGCACTGCCTATATAATAACATGCCTTTCCCACTTCACAATAGTCGCACCCTTAGTACCTTTATTAGATCAAGGGCACAAGGGTCCTAGCATGCCTTCTTGCTGCAAACAAACAATAAACACGTGTGCAAACGAGGATGTACAGAAGCTAGAAGTTAAAAACTCTCTCCTAACATATCCCACTGCGCTGGGATCCTATTCATCCTATTCTCATTTTGCATGGTGCTGGACTAGCCACCCCAGTACTCAACGTGGAGGGCACGCTACATGCCATAAACAGTACAGTATTGGCCACAGTGTTGGTAACCCCGGTTAGAGTTTGATTTCTTAACAAGAAGCAAAGCGGGGAATTACCTGGAAATTTAATTAGCTCAAGAGCCCTAGATTCCTTTCAGTTGATTTAGCCACAAGACTTTCAGTCTGGCTGCGTATATTCATCTATTCATCTCTCTCTATCTCGACCTCCCCAGCTATCTGTTTCCTTTACCAAGTCCTCATTTATACATTGTATTTTTCTTCTGGGATCTTTCAACGTATTTTATTTCCTAACCCTCTAAGCCTTGAGGCTTAAAAATATCTTGAACATACCCTATTCTTTCTCTCTGTAGTAACTGTGATTTATATTAATGTTGTTTTATAACCCTCCTAATATTCATAAACCAGAGCCACACTCTACATTTGGAAACTGAACCTTACCATAGGGACTGGGCTTGCATCATTACAGCTTTCATCTGCCAATGTATTATCACCAGGTCTATGTAGAAAGGGTATAACTGATAACTCGTGGGTCAGAAGAATGGCCATAGGAATATCTCTTTAGTTCAGACATTTTTCTGCAGGTTAGATGTTCTGAAAAAATGTTAGAAGTTTAGATGTTAGACCTGATGATTACAGAAAAAAAAAAATCAGAGCAATACAGTAAATATTGGTTCAGAATAGTGAATTTTTTACCAATATGTTCAAAACTACACTTATTTATTTATTTTCCCCCTATGATTAAAGGAGAGAAATTCAAGCCTAAGAGTTTGATTTACATTCCTAAAAATTTAGTGCTCAACTAGATTTTCCAGAACATGTATGTTTTACTTTAATGTTAGAGTCTTTACAATCCTATATAAGGATGACAAGTGTTCTTTGCATTCGCTCAGTATGATATTTTCTACTCTACTCTACCATTGGTGAGTCATCTCACTTAAAACCTAACCCAAAGCCCCGTGTGGGATTTGGTTCGTACCCATATCCTTTTGATGATTAAATTTTAAATAAAAACATTTTAATGTGTAGTCACAGATATATATTTTTCCATTTCATGATGAAGAACACAAGATCTTAAATAGAGGGAGTTTGGAACTGGGTGTCTTGGTTTTCATAACATGCATTTTATGGGTTACTGTTACTGAATTCAGCAATTTACTAAATCGGTTTAACTTTGTGCACCAAAGCCCTCTGCTGGCTGGAATTTGATATCCTCAAGTGCCTTAATTTTGTTAATCTATAACGATGCTTTCTTCTTTCATTCAAAAAACAGAGGCCTCTGATTTAAAACCTGAATCCCGGAGGCAGATCCACATTGGGTGTATGTTGTCATACCTACTTTGAAATCCAAAAATGATGCTGGCTGAGAGTGTGCAGCTTAGTCCTTATGATGAATATGCAATTTTCCGCCAGGTATGTGTTGCTGAATAGCCGCTATATATTACAGCCATTGTTGGTCTTTGATTTTATGCTTTTGCTGTCCATTATATTGCTGTTGCCCACTTGTAAAAGGACAGATCCAGAAAAGGGCACTACTAAAACAAAGAAAAAAAAGTTACATTTGGTAAATCTCTTTGGGCCAACAGAGACTTTCAACTGTATGAGAGACATAAATGCAATGTTAGGAGCATCCATTCCTTCATTTGTTGATACCTTTGCATCTATAAGTAGCATCTATCCGTGGACAAAGTACAAACACAGTCTTGGAGAACATAGAAAGTAGAAACCCGGTAAATGATCAGCACTGATAATTTGCATACTATTTTTATTTTATTTTTTGGTGGAATACAGGTTTTTTTTTCCTTTAAGGAGGGGAAAAACGGAATTTTCCTTGTTACTTGGCAGGTAACTTTCTATTGCTACTTCTGACATCATAGGCATTTTTAATGAAATATTAATGGCTCTGCTTTTAATAGGAATTTCGGCGTGACCCAAATTAAGCTATTGGAAGAGGGATATTGTCCCATTAAGAATAGTAAAACCTTAAGCTCCCTTCCTGAAGAGTAGCTATGGGCAGTTAAAGTGACAATCAATTTAAACAGGCGATATTACTTTATAAGTCTCTGAAGTGTGAAGTCCCAGCATGCCTGATGTATTTCATTTTAATTTCCTTTTGGAAAACAGAGCTGTGGTTAGTGGGGAACCTCACACACACACACAAGAAAAACCTTAGGAGTGCAGGAAGGGAGGAAATTATTTAACCCTTTCAAAAAGCTATACAATTTCTTTAGCTAAGTAAAGAAAAATAAGCATAGATACTTTCTCCTTTAGTCCCCAGAAGAAAATAAACAATAGTCTTGCATAGTTAATAACTAGGTTAGGGCCCCTCACTAATTTCTGTTACAAATTTTGAGAGCTTTAGTGAAAAATCTTTTGCGGGTTTCCTCCCTTACTTTGTGCAACTCCTGTCTCTGCAGCCTGTGCCCTCTATAGGGGGAAAGATAAGGATCATGTAATTCCATCTGATTTCCCATTTCCAAGCTATTTCTCTGACATCAGACCACACAGGTACATGGAGACGTGTTATCAGATGTGGCTTGTTGTTGGTTCAGGTCAAGCTTGATGTTTTCAAGATGGTAGCCATCTCACAGCTGAGTGAGCCAAGAGTTACAGGAGTGTGCAACAAAAGAAGCAGTAATCGCCATACTGGACTGATTCAAACGGGCAACATGCACCCTCATTTTAGGCTCTAAGTCTCTATTTTTTTTTAAAAGAGACTGACAAGCCCTAATAGTAATAAAGTCTTCATGCTTCCTTCTTTACTTCATTCAAACCAGATTGTGTCTAGCATTTGACATTCTCCCCAGATGAACTGTGTTATTGATAACCAAAATAAAAAAAAGTGATATTGGTTAGAAACAGCTATTTTAGTATACTCCTGATGCAAAGTGAATAGCAGAGAAGGAAACCAATACCTTTT
>NW_005842380.1:1337049-1387341 GCF_000455745.1 Alligator sinensis | reverse complement strand
CAGGAGAGCAAATTCCTGCACAAAAGAAAATTAGCTATCCACATTTACATTGTTCTGAATTTTCCAAATCATTATTTATAACACGGATCACTCAAAATGAGCTTTTATGAAATGATCAAAAGTCCCATAGCATCCCAGCCTCCTATTTTAAAAGTCAAAGATTTTTCTCATTGTCTCTCTTGAGGTTTTTTTTTTTTATATTAGCATGTGCGACTAAGAAATCAATAACGTATTCCCCCAATTTTACAAAGAAAGTGAGGCACAAGCATGTTCTGCAGCATCGTACACTCAATCAATGGCAGGATCAGGAGTAGAAACAAGTCTGCTCTTTTCCAGTCCTCTGTTTTAACTAGTAGAGCGTGCTGTCTTTTGAGGGTTGGGAGTTGATATGTCTGTGCAGGATAAGGCTGTTTATTTGTAATGACCTGCAATGCAGAAAGAAATTAAACATGTATTTATTTTGCATAGATATATTGCATTTTTAGTATGAAAAGAAGGCTGTCTGTTTCCTATACTAACTGAGGGCTGCATTTTAATGGCCTGAACATCTACCTTTTCCTGGCTGACGAACTGAAGCTGTGACTCAAAATTGGCTGAATTAGACAAGGCAGCTTCTTGTCTCATCATTTCATCACGCTACAGCAACAACGTGACTTGTCTATGCCCCAAGGAAATTCAGAGCAAGGGGCTTTCACATCTACATTTAGTGCTATTACCCATCACAGAGAGAGCTGTGAAAAGCTCTTGTAGAGTTAGTAGGCTAAATGGGGTATATCAGGTTGAAGTGGTTTAAAAATGTTGCATTCATTATTTGAGTAAGTGGTGGAGAATGAGGATACTCAGAGATTAAGCCTTGAAACCTGAAACTCCAGTGTAGATGCAAGTAGTCTGACGTTGCAGGTACAAAAAAACAAACAGAAAGGCTAAGTACAGACTGTCAAAAAGCCCAAGGCTGAATTGATTCAGTCTTTGCAGGTTAGTTTAAGCTTCAAAGATTGAACCAACAAGTAAACGAACAGACTTTCACTTGTGATTCAGGAAATGCAGCCACATGCCTGTAGTGGCTCAAGCCAGAAAGTGGGGGGCACTTGAGCACGGCTCTCTGGCATGTAGCCAGCATGGTCCATGTGTTTGCTTCCTCTTCCTACTGCCCCCAAGGTTTCTGGGATTTGGAGTCTGCAATCATAGCAGCAGGACTCTGCAGGGTTGCTCAACCTTCCTCTTCCTGCTTCCAGGTGCATCTGGGATGTGTAGTCCACAGTCACAGCCAGCACTGAGTAAGCCAGCAGGGCAGGGCAGGGCAGCTCTGTGCTCAGGGGAAGGGAGGGGAGGGTGCAATAAGCCAGTCCTCACTGCTCCAGCTAGTGAGCAGAGGGGTAGGGCCAGCCCTGCTCTCTGGAGCAAACAGCACAGCCCAGCCCAGGGTTACAAAGCATGCTGGGATGCTGGGGGGACTCTGCTTTCACTTGAACCAGGAAGGGGTCTGGGACAGAAGATTCATAAACTGGTTTCACCCAAATCTGTTAAGTCTGATACTGCATTCAACCAGGTTTATCTTAAACCAGTTTCAGCCATTTTGAAACTGGCTTATGTGCACTGAGCTTCTGTTCTGTTACAGGTTTAAACCAGTTTCTGATCACTTCAACCAGTTTATGTGCACCTTCCATCCCTAGCCATATACACAGAAAGCTCTGCTTTGGCTAGCTTCTCCTAAAACCCCTCCTGAACAGAGCCTAATGCAACACCACCTGATAACTCCTGGAATGGCACTCAGATTATATACTCCCTACAACTATCTAAGAGTTTGCTTCACCTGGTTTATGATCATATGGCTTGCTTTAAGCCTTGCAAGAAAAGTAGTCTTAGAAATAAAAAAAACAAAAGGGTTGGGGAAGAAGCAAGGGACAGAGCTTGCAATGTTCTTTTTTCTCCAAGCTGTTTGCTGGTTGATGCATTATTGCTCAGAATACCTATGCAGGCTGCTTTGTGCATGGATAAAAGTATTCTTTGTTCTACCTTGAATGATTTACTGTTATAGGTTATTGACCGGTTTAAAGATTTATTGTACAAATCAGTCATTTTTTTTAGAAGAAAAAGAAAGATTGACAGTTTTATTATTATAAGGACTCGTCTTGGCGAATGTAGAGGAATATACTTTGCTTTGGGTTCTAATTTAACTTATTAAGGAAAGCCATTCTTTCAAAGACTTCCTGTCCAGGAAAAGAAATGCTTTAGACCCTTCATCGCCAGAAGATGTGAAAGAAACCTTTTTTTCATGTCCAGATTGAAATGCTTAGTCAAGAAATTTGTGAATTTCAAAAGTGATGAATTCTGGTCAATTTGAATAAGTCCTTAGGAGTTTGAATGTTCTCCAAACCTCGTGCAAATTATTCAGCCACCCTTGGTCAGCAAACTTAGGCTGGAAAGATGTTTGGTACTTCCTGATGGATGTACACGAAGAGCAATACTTCTCATAGTCATGGATGGAAATGAAAAGGCTGTCATAAGTGGAAAGTAAAGAAACAAAAGAGACAGGTTCTTGGAAAAAATGTACATAGTTTAGTTTATTTCTTAGGGCTTGAGGGCCCTTTAAACCTGGGAAGTATAGTTGCAGGTGTCACGCTTGTAGTCGTGGGGCATGCAGGAAACATTTAAGACTTCTTGCCTCTTTGGGGAAAGGTAGCAGTTTGAGGGAAGAGTCTGCTGTGGATGTCTCTGATGGGTAGAAAGGGCTATTAATGGGAGGCATATTAGGAAAGCTTTGAGGGTTTAGAACTCAGGATTTTAGATTAATTTGCCCTCTCAGACACCTGGCAGCACTCTTTAGATTTGGAGAAAGTGCATATCTGTATTCAGTCCATGCAAGGAGCCTTATTTAAGCAGGGCAGGGGAAGGGAACAAAAATAATGAACTTAGCAAAAAATTAGGAGTTTGGGACTCTGGATAAGAACTCTGCAGTTCAGCTCTGTATTTCAAAGGATTAAAAAATGATTTTTATCATATTTTAATCTTAAAAGTAATTGTCTTTAAATTTGTGATCATTCTAGGGAGTGGGATTCCCATTTTTATCAGATCTTCTCATTCATCCCTGATTTATTACAAGGGTAACTTATAGCTCCATCAATTTATCATGGCATGAATTGCTGGTGTATTTGTCAAAGCTATGTATGTGGGATTATTTGTGTAACACGTGAGGGTTCAAAGAAATAATCCCATATCAGCAAGCCTGGTTTCACTGTGTTTGTTTTAGAAAAGAAAAAAGTGTGCGGAGTTGGCAAAAACTAGGAATGTAATTAAAGCCAGGGGATTAATTAGGGCAACAAAGAGAGGAAAATACAAGAGGCAGAGTCCTCACACATGCCAGTCTCCCAAATCACCAGGTGGGGAGGATGACCATACATTTGAAACTTGGGCCAGGCTTGGTAAAGGGTCACAACTATTTTGAGTGAACCTGAACTTAGTTTCAAGTCATCCAAGCCAAAATATATGGCTTCTCACCGGCTTGGGGAATAGAGTATCACTGTGACACCAAGTAAAACTTAATAATTAATTTGGGTAATTTTGGGTGTGAACCCATGCAGATTGAAACCAAAGAAAATATTTGCACAACCCCTTATGAAACATAATTGTGTAGCACTGCCTTTCCTCTTTGACCTGCTCCTATTGATTTTCATGGGAGCAAAACAGTCCTCCTCTACTTTTTCTGCCACACACGTGGGTTTTTCAGAATGACTTGTAGACATCTGAATATTGAGGATAAAATATATGGGTCTAAAGCTTCACAAGTGTCTTACTATGCAGAACATCCAAGTGCAACAAATGAAGTAGATTTTCATTCTGAGTTAATTTAGGTGCTGATGACACAAGTGTGAGCAATCACACGGCAAAGCCATATCATATCCGAATTGGTGCTGCCTTGATCGTGGTGCGTCCAGAATGCTTTTGGAGGGAAATATCTTGGTTCGCTGTGCAGCCATAAGTTTCTGTCCTTGTACATTACACACAAACCATTTTAAGTGACCAGACACTGATTTAAACCTGTAACAAAACAGACATTCAGTGCACATAAAGCAGTTTGAAAATGGCTGACACTGGTTTGATATAAACCTGGCTGAATGTAGTATCAGACTTAACTGATTGAGCTCAAACCGGTATATGCTATGTCTGTCGTCAGTCCACACACAGCATTACTGCACTTTAATGGCTGCATGTGTAGACACGGGCCTAAAAGCCACTTACTGTGCTGTAACTTATTGCGCAGTAAATGCGTATGTAGACACATCCACTGAAAAGCAGATTGGTTTAATCTATATTTCTTGTCCTACTATGGAGCCTGGTTTTGAAAGCTTTGCTTAACTTAGGTAAGTGATTCTTGTGTGTAGAAAGCAGGGAGATTAAGGGCAATGCCCTTAAGAGCCTGGTCTAAGTCTTCAGTAAAGACAAACCATATTAAAGGTATGGTTTCCTGCACTTCTTGGTTTCTGTCCCTATGATATCTCCTAATGCGCACCCAGCTAAACTGAAGCACCCAAATCATGAGGTATCCTCATGTTTTCAGGCCAGAGGGAGTGTTTGAAATGAGAGTAAAGTGGGAAGCAGGTTTTTAGCTTTCCTTTCTCTTTTTGTACAGGCAATAAAAGAAAAGAGCCACTAGCAAAAAATGCCCTGTCGTGCCCATCACCTTCCTTTCCCCGCCTTTATTGCCTTCTGTTGTTCATTTTCATGATTCCTAATGTTACATTAAGGCAAGACCCTTCTCTCATTGATGTTGATGGAGAATTTGGTCATCGATTACCAGCAGGCCAGTCATCAGGACGGTTGTTGCACTGACTGCTTCCAGCTTGACTGAGCTGAGGCCCTGGGGAAGTAGCTTGCTTGCTCCGTGCCAGTCCTTATTTTATCCGCACTCGTGAATGTATAGATGTGTGTTGGGTGTGAGGCATAAAGCTGAAATGGGCATTTCTGAGGATGTTCACAGGGCTGAACTGAAAGGGCAGAGTTAGGCAGAGCACAGAAGTGCTACATCATGATGTGAAAGTTTAGGGGAGCATCCTTGCCCACATCAAGAGGTAGTCTGTTAAAAGTCTCCTAAATCTAGATAATGCAGGGTTGAATGTCATGAGCAGAAGGTCAAGACTTGGAGCTCAGCCCTGTCTTTTAAGATCGCGGGGTGGAAATTAAGCAATACTGTACAGAAAGCTAGTCAGGGTGAAAAACAGTGAAGTATGAAGTCCAGGATAGGGGGCATAAAACAGAGGAAATTCAGGGGTCTTCTTACAATAGCTGTAGGTCAAGTTGACAAAGTGAGAGTATGTTTGGACAATAATAATGACCTCTGTGCCTTTTCACAAGCCATTTCTGTGCGCTACAATCCATAATGCTTCCTTAAGCATCCTCCTTTATCTGGAAGCAAACCAGTGAGCTCCGGCATCTGGGCAGACCTTCTGCATGGAGAGGGGACGGGGGATATGAAAAAGACTTCCTCTTAAAGTGGAGGGGGGGGTGGCGAGAGAGGTAGGAAGGGTCACTCTTTTGTTAAGGCCTTTCTTTCTTTTTTTTTATCCACATCTTTAATTATTTCCGTAGAAAAACAAACCAGGCGATGGATCCTGGGCTTCTGAGGAAACAACAGAGGAAGCAGCGTGTTTGCTGAAGCCCCCGTGCCCATGTGGTCGCTGCTGCGTGCCTTTTGTCTCACTGGTTTCCTGAACATGGATGGAAAGCGTGTCTCTCTCATAATCCTGCCTCACATTTTTAGCCTCCCTCCTTCCCTCCTTTTGTACAGTCAATAGGAGAAAAGAACCAGCTGCAAAAAAAAAAAAAAAAAAAGCCCTTTCATGTCTATCACACTCCTTCACCCCTCCTTCAACACCTCCCGATGCTCATTGGGGCTTTCATGATTTCTAATGTTACATTAAGGCAAGATCCTTCTCCCATTGAAGTGGATGGGAATGTGGTCACTGATTAGCAGCTGGCCAGCCACTGGAAAGGTTGCAGCATTGACTGGCTACAGCTTGACTGAGCTGAGACCCCTGTGAATTAGATGCACTTTCATCAGCTGTGATTTTTATATTTACTTCAAAGTCATTTCTGAAAAATATTGTTGAACCTGTCTACAGGAGCCCTTGGGAATTATCTTTACTTGATTATGATTCAACCTTGATGAGGGGCATGCAGGCTCGAAGTCCCAGATCACCCTGGGTAGAGCTAGGAGCTAGTGGGGACTCGAGAGCAGGAGGTAGAGACCCGGACCAGGGTCTGGATGTGGCAGCAGAAGTAGGATAGGGGAAAGCAGCCAGGTAAGCCAGGAGCCAGCTGCCACAGCAGGCCAAGAATCAATGATTAGAAACCAAGGACAAGGATGAAACCAGGAAGGAAACAAGCAGGAAGTCAGGAAAAACCCAGCAGAACCAAGGGTGTTAGGAACAAGCAAGCAGGACCCGGTGGTGAAGGGAACTTGGACTCAAAAGTAGGAGCCAAAAAAGCTAAGAACAGGAGATGGTAAACCCAAAGCTGGGTATAGAAGTAGCTATCCTGTTCAACAGTCTTCTGGGCTCCAAAATAGCCGCTGCTTATAAGCAGGCAGCCACACCTGCATGGATAGGGACAGAAGTTACATATCCACCGGTTTAAGTGATCAGAAACTGGTCTAAACTTGTAACAAAAGAGAAGTTCAGTGAATATAAACCAGTTTCAAAATGGCCAAGACTGGTTTAAGATCAACCTGGTTGAATGTAGTATCAGACTTCACTGATTTAAGTCAAACCAATTTTTTGAAACTTCTGCCCCAGGCCCCTATGGCTATCTGGGGTTAGCTTAGGTCACCGGCAAACAGAGCTACGCAGTAACCAGGGCCAGCCGAGGGTAATTTAGCCTGCCTGCTGCCCGTGCTCCTGACAGCAGCATTTGCTTTCCTGAGACTGTGCTAATGTTTTAATTAGTATACCAGGGTGTCGGATACCTCTTCCTCAATTCTGGGTATGATTCTGTTCAGGATCTTCCCTAACCATGGGCTATCACATCAAATCAAAAGTTTGAGTCTCTGTTTTTGAGGAGCTACAATATATGGTTTCAGTCCAGGACATCTCGATATCATCTGAAACTTCAAGTTGAGAACCCTGATTAATCAAGAACAAAGAAATGACACCTCTTCTAAGGGTAAATTTCAGCTCTGCAGGAGACAGAGAGTATTTAAGGATCAGTTGAAGACTGCAGAAGACTTGCTGTAAGATTGGAGAATCACCCCCAGAGTAGCACCTTCTCATCCAAGTGGAAAACACTTCCATTTTAATTTTAATAACACAAACTCATGGTATAGTTTATATATAATGCATTGGACAACAAATAAAAATATCTGCACAGTTCCCCTTGAAGGAAGAAATAAAAATATGAAGCTTTATAACAGAGGCTAAAAACATTGCTTAATGATGTTCTGGAAGGAAGTCAGACATTAATATTACATTATATGTTAACATGAATTACAATAGACCTTACCTGGGACAGCAGAGGTGATTACCTTGGATAATTGTTTCTTCTCAAACGAGTAGGCCTTCTCAAATGAGACTGTGCATGGTCGCTTGTGTTTCTAAATTCATCTGATTTGAATTTAGACTATAAAGCTTCAAGAGAGGAGCTGCAGCAATGTAAAGGCTTTAGAACGGTAGCACAAATCTTGCTCTTTTTGTTTCTACAGGTAGCTCAGAAGCAATCAAAAGGCTTTAGGATAAGCTGCTATTGTGCAGATTTGGCCTGCGTTAACGTTTTGCATTTTGGTTTTGGCTGCTGGGATGGTTGGGAAGACTGTTAACATTTTTTGTGTGTCTATTTTTCATGAGATCCACCAAAGATTCCTCCAACTTAAAGCTGGGCACTGCTGTGGAGTGACTGTTTAGTCTATTGAGGTGTAACTCAGCTCCGTCCTTCCTCTCCTTTCTACAGAAGCGCGCCATCATGGCCCGCTAAGCTGGCGGAACAGTAAACGACAACTGTTATGAATGAACATTGGTTGCTCCTTGAACACCCAAAGAGTCAAATATCTTGACTGGGACAGGCCGTTTTTCTGGGTTCTTGGAAATATTTCTAGTGTATATCTTTGTAGCTAATTGAAAAATATACTTAAAAAACCGTGGCACACTCAACCAAGTTTCAGTGAAGCCCACCGCAGTATTTCCTTTTCAGTTTTTTTGTTGACCAAGATACTTTTCACATAAAAGCAAACACCTTTTTTTTTCCCCTGCTTGATTTCATGGCAGAAAGTGAATCTAAATCAGAAAAGTAAGCAGCCCTGTATTGCTTAGGTTGCTATCGGTATTGACTGGACATCACACAATTTCTAAAGTCTTTTATGGGCATTAAGGTTTCAGGTTGTACATAGATTGGACTCTGTGCTTGCACAAGTTCTCAAATGAATCTTTGCTTTGCCAGTGTTTTGGCATTATAACATTTAGTTAGTAGTTCTCAACCTTTCTAGACTTAAGACACCCTTTGACAAATTCAAGGCAGCCCTTGGAAAATGCCAGCTTTTGGTTTGGCTGGGGGGGGGTTTATTACAGAAAAATAATAGAGCAATTCTCCTGTTGCAAAGAACTCAGAAAGACCACGGCAGCTCAGTATGTTTTTAACCCTATGGATTCCTATTGCAAATGTCCAGGTTTACTTTCATAGTTTCAAAGTAGGTAGGGTCAGAAGGGGCCTGAGCAGATCATCAAGTCCAACCCCCTGCTGTGGCAGGAAAAAGTACTGGGGTCAAACGACCCCGGCAAGGTGTTAGTCTAACCTCCTCTTAAAGACCCCCAGGGTAGGAGCCAGCACCACTTCTCCTGGAAGTTGGTTCACTTTGTGAATCCTGTTTGCACACCTAACAGTACTAATGTTGCTTTGCACCCCATTGCACCCTTGAAAGGACCTCGCACCACCCTGGTTGAGAATCATCGTATTAGGATTTCTACTGAAGCTCTGACGGTGTACATGTTGCCTATGGTATATATTTTCAACAGCTTTGTTAAATGAATTAAGTCATGAAGATTATATGACCTCTTGGAGGTCTAAGAGGATGCAAGGCTCAGGCAAAGCAATACTGTGCCAGGCTCAGCTTACATCTTCATATCATCTCTTGAAAGTGCACTAAAAAACTCTCTCATGAGATTTTTGTGACACTTTCACTTCTGGTCCAGATAGAAGCTCTGTAAGAATTAATTTCTTCTTGGTATTTCAGAAAATAACTGATTTTTGAGAAAAAGCAGAAAGAAAGCAGGGCAAGAAATATTAGGGGCAGAGGGGAAATACATTGGAATCTTTCAAACCTTTAACGAAGATTATATTAGCTGGATTCAAGTGTGGGAGAAGTTTGTGAAAGGATTTTTTTCATTCTTTCCTTGACTTTGTAGCTGTATCTGAGATCCTCTTTTTCAGGACATCTAAATACAAGTGCTAGAATGAACTTTGAAAATGGTAAAATTATCTCATGGCTCAGGCAGTCATTGAAACAAAAGGTCCAACCCCTGACCAGATGTGAATCAGCAAAATTCTGTTAAAACCCAAGCAGCTAAGTTCATTTACACTGGCTGAGGAACAGGATGAAAATATAGGACATTGAAACCAAGTAAAAACAAAACTTCTCTTAACAGATCACAAATTCAGCAGACAGGTTGACTGCAATTTTCACCTTCACATTATTTGATAATGGTGAATTTGGCATTTGTAAATGTTTGCAAAACTTTTCTTGTGAACATGGAATCATTCTGCAAAGAAAATGGCCCCAGCTCTCATCAGAGTCCTGAGAAAACAAACACAAGTGGCTTAACGTAATTGCTTAATCAACACAACTCCACCAAGGGCCTGCAAGTGTGCTGAATTAATCATCTCATTGTGAGTTGCATTATAAGTAATGAGCATAATGAGAACTTTGCACAGCTGGGAACCATTTTGATCCATTAGCAACCAAAATAAATAAGCCTTGGAAAACACTGGTTCATAATTTTGAACCCCTGACGGGTTTTGATGCTGTTTTTTTTTCAGTAATTAAAGAAGAAACCGTCTTTCCATCTTTCCCAATACAGGTCTTTCTTCCATAGAAAGACATTTCCCCCTATCCAAGATTGTAAAGCTCAATGCAAATGTTGATGCAAGGCATAAATGTGATTGCACGTGAAAGTGAAATGAAGAATGGCTGGTACTGTTGGGATTGTGAGAGAGGAGCACATCCTCTTCATAATATCTGAGTAGCTCCTGCCTACAGAGACATGGGTTAGCGTTTTTCTTCCCTCTATACCTGCCTTACTCTGCTGATAAAAGCAAAAGAGCCATGGCCTCTGACACCAGCTTTTGCAAAAATTACTGCCAGTAGTGACACTACATCTTATGTGTCTCTTTTTCCCTGATTGCATAGACTCAAAGATACTAGTAGAGTCAAAAAGCCCAATACACTTTGTTGTTATATCACTCACAAAGACAGATACCTCCAACTACTACTGTGCAGGTCATAATTCTCCTCCCGCAGCCTTTAACATGGGGTGAAGTTTACTAGACCCCCCCCCCCAAAACTAAGCCTCACAACACCTCTGTGAGGTATAAAGGATGAGTACATCCTTTTACGGGTGAAGATGGAGGCACAGGGAAATGGAGGGCCTTGCCCTCGGCACAAGAGACCTTTTGAAAAGAGCACGGTTCTTAAGCGTTTCAATTCTCCAAGCTCAGAATAAGGATCCTTTTGGAGCTGGTAACGTTTGAGGTCCTTGCGCCGGACAAGTATTTATTTCGAAACAGCTGCCAGCATAAAAGTCTTGCTAATTTGAGTCGTCCTAACGTGCAGGAATTTATGGCGTTGTTTTCTAAAGGCTGACGTCTTCAAGGGAAATATTTTTCCACATGAGGCATCGCTGACCTGTGATGACTCAATCAATTGCAAACTGGCAAGAAAAACCAACTTATTCCAAAGGAGTCGGGAGACAAAGTGCCCCTTTGGGTCCTAACTAATACATCTCTGTTTCAGTGCTCCAGGGTCGCTGTTGGGGAGACATCAGAAACTCCAACACAGCTGGCCAATATTTCACCAGATTGCTAATGCAACGACAAATATCTGGGCCGACACAGTATATAGTCTCTCCCCATTTCTCAGCCAAGCTTTTCTCCTTCAAGAGCACGCAAATGAAGACAAAATGCACAGAACCAGTGGATAAAGCAAAAATTTGTCAGTGCGCTGCATGGTGAGGCAAAAATAGCCTAGGGAAACATCTTATCGGTAGACATCCCTCCTCCAAACCCATGCTGTCTCCTCAGCGGGGTGTGTTAAATACTGCAGAAATCCTGAGCTGATCCTCACATGACTGATAAGGAAAACATTTTTTTCCCTTCTTCCTGCAATGGGCTGTCCAGTTTGAAAACCATTTGCTGATGTTTCAGCAGAGTGCTTAATCCTGGAGGCTTGAGGGCTTAAAAGAAAATAGAACTACATCTTGATCACCCCGTCACTGGAGCTGCACTGATTTCAGTTGAGGCTATTCAAGTTAGTAAAGGGAGAAGTATCCACCGTGTTTCATGAATGGTAAATCCCTACAAAACCCTAGGGTAGGAAGAAGGATAAAGTTTATCTTTGAGCAATAAATACGAAATACTGTACAAGTGCAAATCCATTAGTCAAAGAAGGCAAAATAATTTTGTAGAGCTTGCTCATTATATGGATAGTGTGTGAAAATCACACTTGCCAGGTATGCTTGGAACATTTGATTATATATATATTTAACTTTTGGTCTACATACACAGTAAAGCAATGAAATCACCTTAGATGTGTCATATTCTAAGATCTAAGAGGCTTCCTCAGCCTGACGAAGGGTGTTTGTGCCCAAAAGCTTGCTAAGAAGAATTTTTCCAACTGCTTGAGTTGGTCTAATAAAAGATATCGGATTGACCCAAAGAACCTTGTCTGCCTGTCCTTACACCAACACGGCTACAACCTGCACCCCTGAAGATCTAAGGTGAACCTCCAATCATGCCAGATTACTGAAAGTAATTTAAAAGTATTGCTCACGAGGAAGTGGCATGCATCTGTCTCTGTTTTTAGGACAGGTATATTGATAATTCTGCCTCAGATGGCCAGTGGAAATGAGTCCGTGTCTCAAAATGAGAATGCAGTATCGTTCATCATGACCGGCAATCTCTGCTCTGGTGATTCTAGGACAAGTGGTAGTCAACATGAAGATAGACCGCTGTTTGGGACAGTTTCATGCCATTATTATGCCTCAGTCCAATCAAAGCTGATAATTACTGGCCTAAACACAAAATATATTGGATTGTATCTTTTATTATGTTTCACAAGTGTGAGACATAAGACTGTTACCTATTTTCGTCCTGCTTCTGTGAGTGTAATGGTTGATAAAACAAGCATTTTGGCTAGAACAAACCCCATTCATTCTTTTCTTTGTGCTCACATAGAGATATCTTTGTCACTCCAACCCAAAAATCAAAACCCACACAACTTTTCCTTTAAGGCTGTAACACTTTCTCGTGACGGGGCAGCTACAGACTGTAACAGAATGACAGGGACGTTATCTGCCCATCCCCGGCTCTCCTGCCCAATTCTGAAAGCATATATGGCCTATGGCCAGGATTCTCAAAGATGCCTATTAAAGTGAGAAAAGGAATCAGAACTCATGGAAGAGGTGATAACTTTTATTAGACCAACTAGATATTTGCAAAGAAATTATTTTATTTATTTGCAAGCTTTCGGGGACACTCACCCTTCATCGGGCATAGGAGAGAGCAGAGTTTGTAAAAGTTCTCCTAGGTAGAAATGAAAAGTCATATTTCACAGGGGACGCTTCCATTTTGGGGGGGGGGGCTCAATCCTGAATTTTAGAGAGAGTAGGGCCTCTAGCCTCTACAAAGCAGGTTTCCTTATGGTGTCCTCATTTTAAGCCTCCAAAAATCAAAGTGATACAAATCAAGTTATTCAGAAATGGCAAGGTAATATCATATGCTAGTTAATGAATCTTCCTTTTTTAGCCTAACCCGGGATGAGGGGAAACTCTGTCCAAGAAACTGGCTTGTCTTTATTCATCTGCAATGGAATGACTGGGACTTAATCCACAAATTCCAGCATCTAATTTTCCCCTGGGGAGGGGGAGGAAAGGCTCTGTGTAAACAGCAGAATAACACTCTCCATCAAGTGCTTGTCACTCAAAGGAGGTCCCAGCTCATTGCCATGTTGGTTGTAATCTTCAGAGGCCTTAACATTTACTGGGCAAAATGTTGGTTGGGGAACAGGGGTTAGGTGTGTTTCTTTTTTTTTTATGTGTGCGCCCTGCTATATGTTTTTGCAGCCATAACTTTATCTATGCAATCTAGTATGCAAACACTGAATTCCATAATTCCAAGTAAGAAAATACATCATCCTGATGCTGTATGTTGAATTTTCCCTTCAACCTCTTAAGCTGCACCCTCATCTTCTTAATGTTGACGGCTTTGCTTTCTGATGTTGTGACCTGCCCTTGGCCAAGGAGAGCCGGATCCTTTAGTGTCCCTATAAGATGCAGGTAGGTAGTGCAGAAGCAATACTGCAGAGCCATAGCTCATGCCTGGGGGATGTTATGTATTCATATTCTGGAATGGTATATTGTCTGAAATCAAGCATTTTCAAAGGGTGGGCACGATGTGGACCATTCAGCTATCTGTTATGATGAGCAGCCCACTACGCAAGCTCAGTTCTAACTAGAGAAAGAGAAGCTGTTTCGCTCCATTGGTCCAGCAAAACTCAGGCTGCAGCCCCCCAACCACCCTGGAAGTTCAGCATAAGTTGCCTGCAAACTACTGCAGAGAGCTCAGAGCCAGTTGCTATAGCCCATAAAGTAACTGAGCCCCTGCCAGGCCTTCCGATCAAAGCATGTTCACTGGTTGGCTGTACATAAACAACCTAGTTTGTGCCTCAGTTTACTTCCCTGCAAAATCCCTACTGCTCAGTGATGTCCCAAGACTTAATTAGCAATTACAAAGCATTCTGAAAGCAGCATTTAAGTGCTCTAACAGTGCAATGTTACTGCAATTAGTATATTCCAGCAGGTTGTGCTCCTGCTCATGATTTGTTGGCAAGAGACACGTTACCTGGAAGTCGCAGCACACAAAAGGGGAAAAAACCGTGGCGTGTACAAACACCCATAGGGGCAATTGGAAGCAACCCTCCTTTCTCCCCTTCGCTTCCCTCCCAAGGTGAACACCACTGGAGCCTTAGCACAGCTCCTGGGTTCTCTCAGCAAGAAAGTGATTGCTATCAGAGCATGCATCAATAGGACCCCTATGTTCTCTGCATGTGCCTGACAGGCGGAGATGTATGTATATTAGTCCCAAATTATGCAGACTATCACTCATCACTCCCCTCTGAATATTTGTTACATGAAGGCTTCTGCGCAGCTCTGCTCTCTTGTAAACTTTCCTATTAAAAGCCTCTCCCCTGCCCCCTTCCCTCTTTCCTTTTTATTTTATTTTTTTTTTCTTCCTTCCCCAGGCTTGCTTCCCTCAGCCAGCATGGTGCTTTATCTTAACCTTGGTCTAGTGCCTGAATGAGGCCTCTCAAAAGGTACTTCCTTTCTGGCCTCCGTTCACGTTGGTGAAAAACATGCCTCTCCTGAGCCTCTGAGTCGAGCTGAAGGAGGATATGAAGTCAACAAGTATAATATGAAAATAAATAAAAATCCAGTTCAAACAAACCACTTGCCTCAGTAAATAGTTTCTGGCCCACGTTCAGCACTGCCCAGCAAATCTTCTTGGCTATCTTGTTTTCAAACTGCTGGAAGGTCTAATCCTTCAAAGCTTACCTTGTTTTGGAGCACTTAATTCAACTCATGCTGAAATTACTCAGGTATTATCATGTATTGGTGATTCATGATGGCTCTGTTGGAAAATGAAAACGAAGGCGTCTAATCAATAAAATTATTTTCTTTCTTTGAACTCGTTCCAGGTCAATTTTTCTTGGCAGTTTTTTGGCTTCCTGAATTATACTGACCAAAACCATGAATAATGATCTAAAATTGCACAATATACAGAAACCATCTGTTAGATAGAAACCGGAGGGGTGATGTCATTGGGCCACTTCTAATCTGAAGCTAATGTTCTGCCAGTGATGATGTCATAGCTTTGGCAACCCACTGGCAGAGTCCAGTTCGTTAAGGATGAGTAGGTATTGAGAGGAAGTTTATGTCTCTAATCAAGAGTTTATTTTCTTGTGCTGTGTGGCTACAAGAGAACAATAGGAAAGGATTTACCAATAATTTGCAGGGCGTGGGTTTTAAGACACACAGTTCAGTGGCAGCTAATTAATGAACATGCCAAAGTCCATCAACATTTGCTTGGTCTCTCATGAGACTCTTCCTGACTGCAGATGAACAGCAGGATCTATTCGAACCTGAATGAAACCCTCACAAGAACTGACTTCACCCAGCCTGCCCCCGTAAATCAATTTGCAGGATCAGGTTTTGGCCGTCCAGACCAGATCCTCCTGAAATCTTTTAGATGATGTCACTGGGAGCTGGATCATGGCTCGATGCCCTAATCACAGTGAGATCAACTGTAAATCTCCAAATGATTTCAATGAAGCAAATATTGTGGACCGAAGTCTCTCCTGTCATGCTAATGCATAGGGTACGTAGGCATAGCCAAAGCAGTTCAAACTTCATCTTTCTCAATATAACGTCCCTGATCATGGGCAATGCCAGATGCTTCAGAGAAAGGAATAAATCATGGTATGTTATAATCTACCCCACATTAGGTCTCATCTTGATATGTTATACTTACAGACTGATTTATGCCTTGAAACATTGTGATTCATTTCCCATCCAGAATATCACTAATTCTGATAAATCTGGATAATCTTCATATCTGTATACATTTCCAGTCTGCCTTTAGATTCTCTCCAAGTTCTTGACTTTAATGAGATCCACAGTCTAATTATGCTTTGTTTAACTGCATTGATTTAAAGAATGGGTAGGATCACGTCATATCTCACTACAATTGAAATCAACGGCAACATTCCTCTTGACTTCAGTAACACATCGTCCATATTTTAACTGTAGGAATGGGGGATCTCTATGATGTCTTGGGGCTTTGCCACATCCAACAGAATATTTAGTGTTCTCAAAAGTTCTGAACTTCAACTTTTTTTTCAAGCTCCTATAAAATATTTGTTCCCTTTCATTTGCCCATGTTTATCAAGGGCCATAATTTAATTATTCTTTCAAGTGACAGAAATTATATATTTCTGGTTAGATAGAAACTTGTGCTCTATAAAAAAAAAAAAAGATTTGTGTTTAATAGTATTCTTATTCTGCATTACATCACAAGATGATAAGATATTAGTCATCATTTTAAATTCAGCGGTCCAGCGGTTTTCTCATTTAAGAAACATGGATAAAATGGTTCCTTTTAAGTTTCAAATGTAATTATTTGAAACTGAACTGCCAATACTATCTTGTCATCTATTTTATTACCATGAATTCTACCTTTCCACTTAATTTGCACAACTTCTTGGCTGTTGCTAAAACATCTCTTAATGCATACATATAATTTGATGCTTGCCCTGGACTGATGGAATTTAATAATCAGTACCATTTTCAGAAAGCAGTATTGAGTGTCCCTTCTGAAAAGTAACAGAAGCATCTTTTACAACTTCTAAATATTAATTTCAGTTTTTACACAGGGACAGACTAGTCACACAACTGTAGGCAAGTCAGCAACTGCAATTGTAGCAGTCAGACTCTGGAGCCAATATGCACATTGATATTATCGACTATATGTAAGCAAAAAGAAATTCCTCCTCTTGCTTTCCAACTTTAATAGTTATTTTATATTAAATGAAAATCTAGGTGTGAATCCATTTGAGATTTCTGAAATGAGAGTGAGCTAATTTTTAGCATCTGATAGACATAGAGGAGTTGATCAAAGAGGTTGTTTGGGGCAAAATTTATTTCTTTTGGCAAAATGTCTTTTAAATAAATTTGGACCAAAAAAAGAGGAGCCTTAGTTGAAAACTGTTTAGTTTAAGGTGTATATATGTATGTGTGTGTATAAATATGTATGTATATATATGTGTGTGAGTGTACATATCTATAGATAGATATCTATATCTATATATCTATTTTTTAAATAAAATATTTTGGTCACGGGGTAATTTTATATCAAAAAGGTTTAATTGAAAAAAAAATACCATGACAAGCTTGAATACTGGTGTCTGGAGAGAGAGGACAGTGGAAAATCCAGTTGCTTCCTATTGCTGGGGAAACCAAAACTGAAATGAAAAGGGAGGTGGATTGGGAACTCATATGACTTTCTTTTCAATCTAGTGCTGTTGCGATCTAGGTTTTAGCATGTTCAGATGCTCCTTTCCCATTAGGTCTCCACCGATACAAACAACATCACCTTTCCTTTCATATCCCAGTTTATAGTCCCATGTGATACTCATCAGCTTTACATACATTTTTATGACTTCCGTCACTATTGGGAGATGAAACATACCACAAAGCTATGGGTAAGACACTGGAAATATTTCTGCTTGAGGATGGTGTTAAAAATTTGCCTTCCTTATGCAGCAAGCACACACTGAAAATGGTGGCTAATTTACTACCAAAATTACTAGGCAACAAAAGTGAGTCCTGCTAAAGGCCAGAAGCATCTCATTCAAGAACTTGCCACCGCCTCAGAGCTTTTGTTAAGGACTTATTGATCTAAAACTGCTCCCACTGCCCCTGCTTACTAGGTCTCCATGGCAACCACGATGTTGATGCCTGCCCAATACTTTCATTGGCAGTCTATCAAAGCATATGTGAATATGCAAAGTTTGGGGCAAGAGAGGTGATGTGTGTTGTCTTGAGATACCAGGCCTTGTATTCCTTTGTTACAGGAAGTCACACACTTGAGTCTTTCGATACGTTTAGCTCCTTAGCCATTTTGGAGACAAAAGCTTAATTGGGAGTTCTTTTTTGGCTCTCCTTGGCCGTGTCCACATGAGATGTTGACTTTGCAGTTGCTCCTGTGCAGTCATTTAGTACATGCTTTTCTTTCAAAAGTACTAAATGACTGAGTAGTAATCAGTGTTAATGCACAGTAGCATTCCCGCATGGCTTCTTGGTGATGCTGACTGTGCAGTAGCTCATTACTACTGTGCAGTAGCATCATGTCACGGTTTGGTGCCCCATGACGCTACTGCTCAGTACTAACGAGCTACCGTGCAGTAGTAGCAAGCTACTGCACGGTAAGTGTCTCATGTAGATGCAGCCCATAAGCTCAGATACAATAATTTTCCATTTGTACTTCACAAAAGGATGTGTTTCACCTTCAGACTGCCCAAGGTTAGCTTAACACATAACTCTTCCTTCTGAAAGTCCTCACTGGCTATAGTCCCTGTATTCCACAACACAAGGTTACATTATTTGATAGAGATGTGTTCATGGACAAAGACTATGTGGAACCTCACTAACATACATCCTACATGGTTTAAATTCCTTCTTGGGATGGTGTCCAGGGTGTAGCCGTATTGGTTTAGAGGCAAAAGGAATCAGAACTCATGGTAGAGGTGATACCTTTTATTAGGCCAATGAGATTTTTGCAAAAAAAGACATTTTTTTGCAAAAAAACTCATTGACCTAATAAAAGATATCACCTGTACCATGAGGTCTGAATCCTGGGAAGGTGACATTTAGTTTGAAGCAAGCTTAAAAAAAGAAAAAGGAGGCATGTTTACAAAGTAACGTCCTTTTGGTCACGTTTTTTTCTGTGTTGCTTTGGACGTTTTGCTTAGACCAAAGATAGAGTACAGAAATGTCAACAGTATGTTACAATGCAATGGAAGATCCAATGATCCAATCCATGATCCAATTGGAAGAGAATGTTGACTGGAAAGGAAAGATGCATTTGCTGAAACTATCTCAAATATAAAAGACCTGCTTTAACAGTAACAGAGTAATAAATCTCTTTCAAACATGCACATTCAATGGATACTGCTGATTTAATTTGGCCCCATGTTGAAATTTTGTTGAAAGAAAAATTGAGATGGTTTCCTGGCATGTAAGATTGTCCTGGTAATAAATATTTAGGCTTGGATCCTGCCCATGATTTTGTAGACCCGTTTATTACACATGCGGGTTGCCAATTGAAGTTAAATGGATCAATTTAAGCATGTAGCGACGTGACTGCAGAATCCTGCTATTGCAGCAATATGGACAAGCTATAGATATGAGCTAGGCATTCAGCTTACAAGGTGTATTACTCCCAGAAAATGACATTACATTGAAATGTCTGTACTCATTGATGCTACCCATTGTGTGATGATGTTTTCCAGGCCCTATGTCAAAAAGGCGGCAGAGATGAGCAGATCCATTGATGCATCTCAAGCAAGACCCAGGAATCACCCTCCCACTTCACTCGGTGTTGGTAAGGCTGCAGCTGGAGTACTGTACTGTACTGTATCCAACTCTGGGCTCTGCCATTCAGAAAGGATGTGGAGAAGCTCAAAAGAGTCCAGTGATGAGCCACATGCCTGATCAGAGGGCAAGAGAGCAGGTCTTATGAAGAGAGGCTAAGATCCATGGGATTCTTCAGCCTGGAGAAGCAAAGGCTCAGGGGTGACTTGGTGGCAGCCTATAAGTATGTAAGGGGTGTGCGCATCAGGAACTGGGAGAATGAATGCCTGTTCACAAAGGCACCCCAAGGGAAGACACGGTCCAATGGTCACAAACTCCTGGAAGACCGTTGTAGGCTCAACATAAGGAAAAACTTTTTTACTGTCCAAGTCCCCAGGACCTGGAATACACTCCCCCACAGAGGTGGTGCATGCACCTACTCCAGACACTTTCAAGAAACACTTGGATGTCTATCTTGGATCCCAGGATCATTTGACCCCAGCTGACTTCCTGCCATTCAGGCAGGGGGCTGAACCCAGTGATCTTGTGAGGTCCCTTCCAACCTTAAGGTCTATGATCTTTTTAAGGGAATCCTTTACTAACAGCATACCTGCTTTTTCTCCTTTATTTCATAGATTTCAATTTCCTATACTACATTTGCAGTAGACATGCCCACACTTAATGATATATATGTTCCTACTACCCATTTGCTTTGAGAATGTTTTCTCCTAAAATAGGGGATAACGGATAATGCAACTCTCCCTATTTTTTTGTTCAAAGAAAATCAGACTAACCTAAGTGCTACCACCCGGAAGAATGAAAGAAAATGCTCATGTCAATGGCCGTTTTGAGGGAGGGGAGGGAGGGAAATCTACATCTATAAATTTGTAGCCCATTTGGGACTTCAAATGCTTCACTTATCTCGTATTGTAAACTTGGAGCTGTAGAGTAATACTCACCAGACAAGTCATAAATCATGACTCAAGACAGGTGCAATAAATACCAGTGTCAAAAAGTTACCAAGTAAAATTATATTGTTTTGACAAGGCGTCCAGATGCGTTGACAACAGAGCGAGTAAATGGTCTTTTTCTGAGAGTCTGCATTAGTGCAGCGTAGGTGGTGAGGAGCATGTTGGAAGATAGGCACCCAAGAAAAATAACCCACAGGCTTAAAGACTTATCATCAAAACTATGCTACTGCTGAAAAACACCTAGCAAGGCATTTATCTTGTATGCATGTCTTCTTTTCCTTTCCCTTTCTGAATAAATATACACTAGGACAGTGCAGCTCCTCTGTGGGCTTATTAAAAAAAGGTCTGAATGCTACACAGAGATCTTATGTTTTTAATTGAAATTCTGGATGTGAGGGAGGTTGGTGCCCATGTGTCTTCAGTCTTTCTTTTCAAACATGTCTATATTCTTATCACCATAGCGTGTGATTGCTTCAGAAATGCTAATAATTTTTTTTCCTCGCAATTCAGCCAAATCGAATCGGGAACAGTGATCCAAATCAATGAATCGAATCGATGTCCCCAATTCAGGCTGAATCTCTATCTGAATCCAAATCCGAATCGAATATGGTCCATTTTGCACACCTTTAGTATAAAAGTGCTTGGCTGAACTGGGGCCAAAGAGCTCAGCCATTTGCTAGATCTACTAGGAGGTGACTTGTCCAAGGTTAAACAGAAGCAAGTATTCGAACCCCTATCTTCTGAATCCTAATCTATTGCCTCCATCAGAAAACCATCCATCGTTCCCTGACTGTGTGTGGAGTCCATCTCCTTGAGCTTTAACTTTCAGGGACTTTCATGTATCCAGTAGAAGAGCTTTTTGTAACTGAAATTTTTAACCATGAGCATTTTCAGAGGATGCAAAAGACATGTTCTTCAGCGTGTGCTCTTGATTTTTTTGGGGGGGAGGAGTGGGGGGCATTCTTTTATTGTTGAATCTTAGGGGCGTTTAATAATAATAAAAAAGGTTTGCTTCTGTTCCTGAAGGGGAGGACAGAACACCCCCAAAACACTGAATGCCTCTTCCCTGGTGTGATCTTTGTTATCAGTTGTTATCCAGGTCCTCATGAGAAGCTAGAAGCGAAGCCACAGAAGACTTTACTTGACCTCAAAAGAAGGGAGTGAGCTTGCCTCCTGGATTTAGGGTCCTGCTGCTGTACATGGTTGTGGTTTTGCAGCCTTGGACTGCAAGACCTAGCAGAAGCATCCTGTAAAAACCAAGCCAATGTGTTGCTGTCGAAAGGAATGTGCTACCATAAATGAAGGCACTTTAAGGTCAAAGATCATTGTGTATAATTAGCACAGGCCATTAAAGGAAGAATAAAAATAATGTTTTACAAGCTGGTGAGAAAGCAAGTAAAAAAAAAACAAAAAAAAAGCCTCAGAGTCCAAGGATGGCAACAGCACATTGTTGGGCGTGCGTGCGTGTTTTATATTTTGTGTAAGTGCATTTCTGGCATGAGGTGTCCATGTGTGTGTTCCATTACCACATCACTAAGTTTTCTTGAAAAATACAAATTGCCTTGTAATTTTGATGTAATTTTGATATATAAAAAGCTGCCTTTAAAAAAAAAATGTTCAAGTTGTTTTATCATCATGTTATCTCTTCCCTCCATCTAAAAACCTTTCTGATGTTGAGAAAATACACAAAGTTTGACAGCCAGAGCAAAATGAAATCTGAAAATATCCTTGGTAGATGTGGCTCGTTTCAAAGCAGGCTCTTGGGAGACATGAATGGATGCCGTGCTGTAAAAATGGAAACAATTCACAAAGGGGAAAGCAGTGTACAGCCAAAGTAAGTGGCCCATTAAAGATACTCTTGGGGCTATACAGTTGCCCATTTCATTTAAAGAGAATAAAATATATTTTAAGCTGTGTTCAAGGACATTATAGTTGATTAATTGTATCAAATGGGAAGTGACTTACTTTGTAATTACTAATTAGAGGTAAACTGCAGGTCAGTTGCCGCAGGAAGGGCGGTTGAGTTGGATGCATGTGCATAGTGTCTACAAGCCTAAAGCTCAGAAGAATATGAACATGCCCCATGGCAAGATTGCCCTCCCCCACATCTTTTAAAACTGTATTAATAAATCAGGCATTTGAGTGGACATTTTCAAAGGGGGTCCCCTTTTGTTGGGCCCACAAAAGTGTCGCACGTAAACCAAGTGGCAATGAGTTAAACTGCTTGTTCCTATTGGATTCTAAGCTCTTCCAAGTGGGCTCTTGGGCTGCTCACATCTAGTCAACGTTGTCACTCGGTGACTTCAGAGGACCGAGGGTCTTGTTTGAAAGGGACCGAGACAGTGCTTGCAGGGTTAACTATCTGGCCTGCAGGCTTATTAGCAAGTACATTAATGTGACTATGACACCCCTCCTCTGAGCCTCAGAGCAGCTGCTGTATGGTTGCCCACATTATGAACACCAGACAGCAAGATACCAAGCCCTCTAGATCTGAACTGAGGATGTAACTGAACTCATGGATGAGACTTGCTATTCTTAATTAGGAAGGGTCTGTACATTAATATGGATAGGACCATATTAAACTGGTTTCCACATCTGGCTGAAATCTGCTGGCCAACTTTTTAAGGGCTCTTACTGTCAGACACCAACAAAGGTGGTAGCAAGGAGGGAAAATGCACTGGAAAAAAGTTTGCATCCATGCATTAGACAAGTTGAGGGAAGTTGCAGATACTCTGGAGGACAGGGCTAGGATGCAGAATAACCTAGATAAACTGGAGAAATAGTCCCCAGACAATAAGATGAGATTCAACCAAGAGAAGTGCAAAGTCCTGACTATGAGCATGAGTAAACTTTGGAACAGGCTACCTAGACACATTGCTGAACCTTCATCCTTGGAGTTTTCAAGAGCAGGTTGGATAGAAAATTGGCGGAGATGTTTTAGGGATGAACCTGCCTTCAGCAGGGGGCTGGACTAGATGACCTCATGAAGTGCCTTCCAGCCCTACTTTCCTATGATCATGTAACTGAGTATCTTCATTTCTAATGCCTCCACAGCCTTCCCTAAGCACTACGATATGTTGGCAACATCTAAAAAATATATAATTAACAAAGATGTAATGAACTATTCTATCCAAGGGATTATATCACCTCTTGAATCCTGCTCTAGTTCAATTTGTGTACAGTTGAGCGTGAGAATAAGCTGCCTTCAAAAGTTGAAAGTGTTCAGTGTTTTGTTACGCTGCAGTCTTAGAAACCATAGGTAAAAATTTCACGCAAGGAAGTCATATAAGTTAGATGGACTGAGGGGTGGAGTGGTATAAAGCATCCATTAAATAGATAGGCATTGGGTTGTTCTGATATACAATAGTAGCCCTCCTTTTCTTAAATTGTAGTGTCCTTTGATTTTTGGTTAATGAAACACCTACTCCATATGCCCAAAGAGCATCCTTGAGTTCAGTTTCTTGGTGGAACAACATTTTTAATGGGATCAATTCAAGCTAATTTTAACAGAATAATTTTTTTTTCTAATGCTGTGATTTTGGATTCTGTGCTAGCTGGATTTTCATAATGCACTGTGATCTCAAACAGATTTTTTCTTTCTTTTTGTTTTTTGGGGCTTTTTTGATACCCATCACTTCTTCCTGCCTCTTCTCTCTCTCTTCTCCAGCTTTGTCCCTGGACCTGTCAGTGACCCCAGTGTTGGCACTTCATCCTTATGATGATTGTGGCCCTATTTTCCCTTGTTACACTGGTTTTCCCTATTGACTCTTGCCCTTTGCATCTTGCCTTAGAAGCTGCCATCCTCTGCAAAGGAATTCCCCACAGGACACTTAAACATTTGCTTTTAATCTGAACCCAGAGTTTACATTGAACTCTGTAAACAAAATCAGGAGGACCTTCATAAAGCAAAGCACATGCATATCAACAGCCATTTTTGCTGACACCGGGCTTGATCTTTGTCCACGTTGCAAAATAAAAAGGGCAAAGGGCAGAGTTCAAAAGCGGCCACTTACCTCCAGGATTATTGAAAATAAAAAGCCAGCGGAAACCCTCTAGAGTAATTTGCGGAAACTTTTTTTTTTCCTTAGGAAGGATGTCATTATATTGTTTCTAAGGTTAGGTCTGTTTATAGGAATAAACACTTGAGTGAAAACAGGCACAAAATGCTCGAAAGCCAGCAAAATACAGCTAGTCACATGATCTAATGCTGCAAACAGGCATCGGGAACACGTTCAAGCATCTGCTCACCTGAACATCTGACTAGATGTGTCGTCATATGGACACATTACTGAGACTGTATCTATGCCCTGATAGGGCAGTTGGCATGTGTATCCCTTCAAGATTAATACATTGAACAAAATAGAATTAAAAGGTCCAGTTGGCTTGATTATCTGAGGTTAATGACTTCAGTCCAGGGGATCAAGAAGAGCCACTTCCGCTCAGTGATCCCTGGTAATGTCTCTGATGGCCAAGAGTTCCCGGTTCGACAAAAATGCCAAAGATAAAGATACAGACACCATTTTTGTCATATGAAAGAAGACTTCAGTGAAGTTGGCTTAAGATCAGCTGGAGGAGAGTGGAGAAGACTTGACTCATGAGAATTTTCCAGAAGAGTCTAGAATTGGAAAGCTCAAATCAACTTAAAATGGACCTATTTGAATGGATGCAGCACGTTCTGGAAACCAGTCCTTATTAAGGTGTGTCAAGATGGGCACCCAAACTTGCAGCTACCCAAAATTACTGGCCACATACAAAAATCTATGTTGCGATAAAGCCGGAGTTAGACCATGCAGGGCATCTTGCTATAATGTCCTGAGGTTTTGTCCTAACGTTGAAACCTATTCTCATGGACCGAGCAAACTTTTCCCCATGTGTTATAATGAATGCCAAGTACAGGCACTTAATGAATGCAATCTAGTGGTTGTTTTGAAAATAACCACCGAGCCCCTGGATCTGTTTCTGATAGTCCACTCTCACCAACACGTGCCTCTACACATATCTTCCCTTTTGCATTCCCATATGGTATTGTTTCCTCCCATCCTTCCCTCATCACCCATTTCTGTCCCCTGCCATTTTCCCTGGCTCTAAGATAACCAGTTTGCAGTGTGGCTGTGCATAGCTTTGCTGGGTTTTTTTTACCTTCAAGAGGCTGATTAGTTCAACTTCTCTTTCTCCTCTTTCAACCTGTACAAGTTGCAATCCAATCACCATGCCTGTAAGCTGTCATTTCACAATTTACACACTTGCCATGTAGAAAACATGTACAAAATGCCATGCTAGGCATAAGGAAAAAACTTCTTTATTGTCCGAGCCCCCAGGGCCTGGAATAGACTCCCTCCATAGGTGGTGCAAGTACCTACTCTGGACACTTTTAAGAAACATTTGGACATCTATCTTGCTGGATGTTTATCTTGCTTATCAGCTGGATCCTTTGACCCCAGCTGACTTCCTGCCCTTTGGACCGGGGGCTGGACCCGATGATCTTATGAGGTCCTTTCCAGCCCTTAATGTCTATGAAATCTATTAAATCTATTAAATTCATGTGCATAAAGAACATCTGGGGCCTGATCCTAAGCCCATTGAAATAACTGAGATTCCCAGTCAATGGTCTAATTAGATTAGTTCTTCCTATTGTGCTGTCTCTATATATAGAAGATCCAATCGAATATACGTGTACTGCACATGTACTGCACTGAAGAAGCAGTGTCTTTTATTATCAAGCAGTAGATTATTTTTTTCTGGATGTTTCTGAATATTGTCCCTCAATTTAGTGAGTTGATTGCTCATGGGGAAAAAATCATGAAGCCTTAGCTTGATAACTGGATACACATGGAATATATCCTGAAGTTTCATAGTTGGTAGGATCGGACCTGAGCAGATCCAGCTTCAGCTTGTACCATTTCATAGCATGGATTTTTACCCAGATCTTCCCAGTGAATTAACTATAATATTGATGTCAGGGTGTGTGTGTGTGTGTAGATCTTTTGTGGTTGTATTATTATTATCTAAGAAGCTGCAATGGTAGCCTCACATAAAATGTTTTGAGTCCTTTTTCTACTTCCATCCTTATAATTTCACTGCTGGGTTTTGGAGAGAAAAATTGCAATTAGAGCTGATCATCATTTTTTGACAGAACCTTTTACGTTGGAACACGTTTGCTTGCGACATTTATGGAACGTCGCAACACGTCTGCTTGCAAAGTCGAAGCTTTTCAGGGAAATGTATTGGTTTCAATTGGCGGGTTAGTATAAAGTAAGAAAAAAAAGGAATCTGGGCATTTAAAAAGGGTTCTGTTGGAGGGGGACTAATGGATTTGTGAAGAAAACATTGGCCTTTTTAATCCAGTGTTTTACAGGCAATTATGTCCTGCTCTGACGCACTGAGGATGCAGAAAGAAAAACTGCTTTAATTGGCAGGACTTTTTGTTTCCAGCTCCCCTTTCCATCAAGAGTGCAATGAATGTGGAGGTAGCACTAGGGTGAATAATTTTAGCTAGGGGAAAAATACCCCAGGATTTTTCAAAGTCAAAAGGAGAAGGGTGGAAAAAGCCCACAACCCATTCTTCTTTCCACATCTGTTTTTGTTTTGCAGTTTATCAGCCTGCTGTTTCACAACAGGGCCCTTTTTTTGCAGGGGGGTTGGGAGGAGAGGCTGCTTCAATATTAATCTCCCAGTGTGACTTATAGAATATCAGGGAATACGGGAAAGAAAGGCTTTTAGCTGGCTTCTGCTTTTTCCTTCCTTAAGACTGGAGATAAAGATTGGCTGCCCACCGTGAGCTCAGCTGAAAAAGGCAATTCATGCATCCCCTCTTATCAGCACTAAAAGGGAACATTGGAGTTTGCCCTCCGTACTGTGTGGTGATAACTTTGGTCCCACATGAGGAGGTTTGTGGGGGTGTGAAGATAAGACAAGCTTTGAGCTGATACCTGCCCAGACAAAAAGTAGACTTTTTTCTCTGTGGTCTGTAGGGAGCATGCGTGGGCATCCTCGAAGACACTGGTAATGATAATGTTTTGTCTGCACTTCAGGTCAAAGATGCAGTGGAAATAAGGAAATGATGCACTGATGAGAGTGTAGTTATCATCATGCATTGGCATGCACATTGCTACTTTCCCAGAAATGGGAGCGATTGGCAAGCAATAAACTCATTTTTTTTCTGACAAACGCAATATTTGCTTGGCATTTGCTTCCATCCTGGTCTTTGAAATCCATGTGTTGTGTGGCCTAGTGTAGCAACATCACTTTGCTTTTCCCAGATCTCATGGCAGAACATGTAGTTGTGTCTACTCTTTTTTACCAGAATGCTTCCAAGGTAGACTGACTTAAATGCAACCACATCTTTCAGGGGTGTAGGTTGTAGCTGTGTTGGTCTAAGGACATACGCAGATAAGGTTCTTCGGGTAAATCTGATATTTTTTATTAGACCAACTCAAATAATTGGAAAAATTCCATTTCAAAGGGCAAAATTTGGTATCTTCCATGTTACAGGGGTATAAGGTGTAGCCGTGTTGGTCTAAGGACATAGGCAAACAAGGTTCTTTGGGTAAATCTAATTTTTCCAACTATTTTTCCAACTATTTAAGTTGGTCTGATCAACTATTATTCCAATTATTTAAGTTGGTCTAATAAAAGATATCAAACTGACCACATCTTACATGAATAAAGCCCAAGAGAATTTAAGAAAATGTCCCTTTTTTACTTTTTTGTACAAGGACAAAATTCATTTGTTCAGAGGGAAAGATAGTGAGCGATTTTGCTGCTTGTTCCAAAAAAAATATTCAATGTTATTTTTTTCCATCTCCATGCCCTGTTTTCTTTGTGTGCTACTCCAGTCCTTATCAGAAAGCCACATTTCTTGGGGCACCCAAAGCTTGCTCCTTATTGCATCTAGTAGTCTTCTTCTGGGAAAGGTACAAATAAAATAGATTTCTTCATTCCATAACTTTTTAACCACTTCTGCTTTGGGAGGAAATGAAATGAAAGGCCTTGATTTGTTTAAATCCATTTGTGATACAGCAAAACCAATGTACGGTTTCATGGACTTGTGCATGGTTAGAAAAACAATCAGATGTCTGTAATGTTGGTTATATTTGAAAACACCATATCTATTGTTCTCCTCTTGGGATTAACAGAGGTCAATTGAGTGACATCAGTGTAAAACCAGTGTAAGTGAGAGAAAAATAAGTTTTGAGTACTAATGTGTTTTACAAAACTATTATAGAAACACACAGAGATATCACCTACTTAAGATGGTGTGAATGGGCTGGTTTCCCATTACCCAACCTGTTAGTGAATGAAAATATTTACCTTGAAAGAATATCAGTGATGCCAGACAGATGGTAGATGTGAATGATTCGATGCAGATGGAAGCTGAAGAGGCAACTCAAATGGGTGCTACCTTTTTCATCATCAAACATCACATTTCAGCTGGCACCTTCCAACTTCTTAGCCTTCATGTGAAGTAACTAAAATATATAACATCATTTTTGGCTGTTTTTCAGTTTTGCTGCAAAATTTGGGTATTCTCCCTCCAGCTCTGTATTAGTGACTGAAATATTATGACATAAGGCAATTATTTTATGGGCTTCCCATGGTAGTATCTGTAAGTATCATGCAAACCTACTGCTTTTGGACTCTGCCGTATAATTGCAAGTCTGAGGCATGGTGCAGTTAATTCATAAGCCGTTGTTAGCAAGCAGCGTTCCTTCTATATTGGCCACCACAAAGACAAAGTTACTAGTGTGTGTTTAGTTTATATGTGTATGGGTATTTAAAACATGGTGCTCATTATGGAAGCCGGCAGTTTAACCAGATTCAAAAGAGATTGGACAAGGAAAGGGACATCAGTAACTATTGAGCACGGGAGTTAAGGACACAGCCTCTGAATGAGAACTTCCTAGACTTTAAATGCTGGAGGCTGCAAGCAGGACCGGAAAAACCCGGGTCAAACCCCTGTTCAGCATCCACTCTGACACAGGAGACTGGGCAAGATGGACCTATGGTCTAAGCCAGTGAATGGCAGTTTTTATGTTCCTGTGTGTGTACATGTGTGTGCGTGAATGTTAGAGATTGAAGCTGAAAATTTTAAAAGTCAAATGTCTGGATGCATAGTTGTAATGGTAGGTTAATTAATATGTAAAGAAATGCAGAACTTCATGAGCCTTCAACTACTTTTCTGTCCACTAGGCCCATTGAAACGGCTAGGAGTAAAGAAGCCCTGTTGCAGGTATTAACCGTGAAGCCAAACACATAGCTAAATTCTGCTGCACCAATGGCAAGGCAATTAGGATGAGATTTATGGGAGTTTTAAACTAAGCACTTGCCATTGGGAGAAAGGGAAGCTTACAGTACACAGTTTGTGAAACATGACCCTGTAAGTAAAAACTCTGTGATGAAGGCTGGCCTTCAGCAAACTTTCTCTGGCTGATCAATTCAATGAAATTACTGATAGACCTGCCAGAATTGCAAGATGACCAGCACGCCAAATATTTAGTCAAAAATAGCAAGAGCAGTCTGTAGTATTCTAGTGAAAAGCACTGTAAGGACAAGTTTTACCTGCTTTAGAAAAATGCAATAATAGTAATTTTAACTACTATGCTTGTTCTAATAGATAAATATTTTAAGAAAGTGGTGCAAGTACTTATTGAATGAAATGAACATTTTGAAATTCCTGTCCTGTTTGTTTGTTCTTATCCCTTTTAATTAGAAAAAAATTCATTCAATAGGTAAAAAATAAGGATAATAAATATACTTCCAAACAGCTAAAATATCCTGATCCAAAGCCTACTGGACCCAACATAAACTCTGCAGCATTTTACTCCTGCTGCCTTATTGAGTCAGTTGAGTCAATAAGTCATAATCGATCACTTAATTACTTAGTAATCCTGGGGGATTCATCTGGAGGCTTCATTAAATTTTCATTACATACACTTCCATTTAGGTTTTAATATTCTGGTTTGAATGAAATCGCTGGTTTTGCATTAAATCTGCATGAGAAAACAAATGCCTAGAATTTGGGCTTGTCCTTTTATAGTTTTGTCCTTTTCAGACCTAGTCTAGAGACGGACTTAAATACAAGCTTATCTCTAAATCTGTGTTCTGTTAATCCCACTGCTTCCCATATAACTTTTTCAGCCTATTTAATGGTTGAATTTTGAAACGTGACAAAACCAAACTTTTCTTTGCTTGTACATTTGGCAACACACATGAAAGAAAAAGGCAGGCCCTGATCCTTCATTAGTACCTTTAAGGCCCCGTGCTCCAGGAGGTCCCAGCCACCACTCAAAGTTGGGTGGTACCATTCGGACAGCGTAAGCATTTGCCGTATTTGGAACTTTGCTTTTTTTTCCCCAAGGCTTCACTGAACTTATTCCCATTTCTTTGGTCTAGAAAGCAGTCTGGAAATCTCATGTGAGCAAGATTTCCAATGCCCCCTGGTTTCAAATGAGTAAGAACAGATTTTCTTGTGGCATCTGATATTTCTCCTTCAGGTCTGTAACCAAGTGAGCGAACATGAACTCTGGAGATCTTTTAAGAAGTTGACGCAACTTTTCCAAACCTCAAAAACAAGGTTTCAAATTCAGTTAAGGGCTTTGTGTAAAGTATTCAGGTTGGTTCTTATTTTATCCCAATTAGTTTGTCCAAACCTAGCAATTTATTGGCTGTATATATGTATATAATTTTTTTGAGACCTGACTTGTAAAAATAAAGTGAAACTAATCATTGAAATACAGTTTCCAAACTCCTGTTTCTATAAACCACGTTGACCTAGCACTTGATTTGCTCACCTAATTGAACTGATTCATGATGCAAGTGGATGTTGCAGTCTTGGTTTGTAGCCCAATTGATATTTTGGTTGCCTCAGGCTACTATGAAGGCAGAGACTTGATTTGCATTGAGTGATTAGTCCTGACAGCGGCAAGAGACAATTAGCTTGCTGGTCTCACATGAAATGTCTGGGCTGGACTTTTCTCTCCCAGAGGACTGAGTCCGTCCAAATCATACATGCAGGAATGGGAAACTGCCTCCCAAAGAAGCATTCAGAGGCATGTATAATAATGAAGGAAGAGCAAAGACTGTGGGGAGCAAACAATGGAAGGAAGGCAGCTTATTGTTTTAAGGAGAAATGCCCCATATGGTTGTGAATGTTGACTGGATACGTTTATTAATAAGCTGTATATAATCTGCTTGAATTTCAATGAACCATTAGAAATTTTACTGTGCAGCTTAGAATTGAATCAGCGCTAAAATGCTCCGGTGTTATATTTCTAAGCAGCCGGAGTCTCTTTCGCTTATTGTGCTATGGAAGCATCTTAATTTTTCTAGGATCCCTCTCTCTGCCTTTCTTAATTGTTGAAAGAGCTGCATAACCCCACACTCTTGCTCTTTCTGATGTTCACTATAGGTGAATTACGTATTAAGTTTAGTACTTCTATTATGAGATACTACATAAAGGCTCATTAGCCCATGCTAATGTGCAGTAGCAAAGGAGAATGGATTTTTTTTTTCAATGCTTAGTGTGCAGTAGACTAATTTTACTGTGCATTAGTGCATTAGCATGGCTTTTACTGTGATACACTAACACGCGGTAGAATAGTGTACTGTGAACAGTATAATAATACCCGCTGTGAACAGTGCATACATTTTTCTACCTCCCACCTACCTGTCTCACACCCATTAACTCCCATCCCATCTGATCTTCCCTGCCACACATTTGCATTTTCAGAGACCTGCATTTTACATATTGGCTTAACCTTCTAGTCCACCCAAGAGAAAACACGAACTCTATTAGACTCTCCCTATGCCTGAAGAAGGGTGTTTGTGCCCCAAAGCTTGTAAAGAACAATTTTTCCAACTACAGTATTTAGCTGAAGAACCATGTCCACATTTATAATTGCTCTGACTCGCAGAATGAGTAAGTCATCTTCTCTTTAATACACAGCACAGACTGTCAAAGCTAAAACAAATCGGCTTTTTTGAACAGCCTGCTGAAATCAACTTAAATTTAAATTTAAACTTAAGTTTAAATTGTGAGATTCTCCAGCTTCAATCTGTTTTGCAAATCTGATGAGCCCCCATAAATTCATCTGAAAGGATTTGAAGCCTATGCATCTCAAGAAGCTTGTCCATCACTAAGGGACATGAAGATAGCTGCAGAGAAGACTGCCTGCCCAGATAGTTTTGTTATAGAAAGTAGTGATCTGGTTTTTATTAGTATGTATGGAGGCAGCTGAAAGTTTCCATATAGGTAATCCTAGGAAGAAAGTCCCTCAATTGCCAAAAGTTCCCCAATGCCTGATGCATCCTGGGACGGAAAGTTCCCCAATGCCTGATATATGACAGGCAATGACTATGCCAGATACTTGCAAACTTCATGGCGAACATGACTTAGAAAAACCATGTCTCAGGGTAGGAGGTGAGTACAGTCGGCATGGTGCAGTCAAATCCTCAGACCGTCACAAAAACGACACTGTAAAGACGATTGTCGAGGTTATTTATTTTTCTTTTACAGATCCATTTTCAAGGAACCTGACTAAACCTCCCCACATAGATCACCATATAAGATGGCTACAACGTTTGGACCCATACTGTGAGGGTCAGATTTGTATGGGTGGGCGAGAGGGGAATGACTTAATTAGCTGTTACCAATCTTTTGAGCCATATGGTCACCATAAAAAGGGGACTGTAATAGATTGCAAGCTATGGATTCACTCTCTCCTCCAGTAACTCACGATTGTGCAAAATAAAACCTCTGAAGTGAAAACATAGACCATCTGTTAGTGATATGGGTAAGCCATGTATTCTCTACGTACATATATACATTTCCTGCGTTGCATATGATTTCAAATATTTGCTCTTGGAACTGCAAGGTGTCTTACTGTCATAACAGTCAAGTTATTCATTAAGCTGTCAGCACCTTAGTGTATTGCTCCCACACAGGGTCCATTTCTGATTTTTCCATTCCCCCTTAGAGAACCCACTCACTCATCACCAAGTGCGGTTACTCTCATAACTGGTGCAACTGAGATCCTCATGTCAACATGTGTAAACCAAATCTCTGCCTCTCTATTGCCACGATTCCAACTTCTGAATTTCCTAGGGCACTAATGGACTTTGAGGGCCAGCTTGAATTTGCAAGAGTTTAGTTCATATCAACGTGATGCAGTTCTTGGCATGCACTTCTGAGTCTGTGCCGTAAAGCATTAAAAGCTAAGAAGTAGAGCAAACACGTATCGACCAAAAGAAAACCATGATTAATTTCCAACACCAGTGTTTTGAAATGAAACTAAGCAGACAGTTTATAATAGTGAAGCCAAGGCACTAAAGTTATATATATCTTTGCCTGGGACCCAGTTATTGTCCTAATGCTTATCCACAGGGGAAGCATTTAGAACAGTCCATCTTTAGCAAATGGCTACCTCTTGCCTACTACAGCTTAAGTGGAAAGCAAAATAATTTTTTTTCTGACTAATTGCCCTGCCCCATGGCAAAGAGTGCCTTTGATTTATTTATTTCCCACTTTAAACATTATTTGCTGCTTTTTTCTCTTAAACATCACAAGCTTTCTTTACTAAAACACATCCTCATAAATTGCACGTACAAGGTTTCATTATTCATGGGCGCTGAGTTGCCTGAATTATGAATCAAGACCTGAGTTGATACTTCCTGGTTTAGCCATTTTTTCCCCCAGGCACTGGTATGGGGCCAGTAGACTGCCAGTCATCTTAACAATAGAGATGTTGTTAAAATATCATCGAATCATAGAGATGTAGGGCTGGAAGGGACCTCCAGACATCATCTTGTACAGCCCCTTGCATGAGTCAGGACCATCCCTATCCAAACCATCCTATTGTCAAACCTATTAGCAAAATGACCTGTTCAGCCCTGATAAAACCATAAGAAAATACATAGTGGAAGAGTGAAAGAAATGCATTGCAATGAATGTTACTGCATCACACATGTATCCCACGTCAACCGAAGGAAATTACCAGCATAAGAATCACTAAACTATACCAACTTGAGGGAATTTAGGTCATGCCCAGGGGAAAAGATCATGCAAAATGACTGTCAAAAGCAATGGGTCAAGTGCTGTAATGCAGTACTGCACTGTGCATAACGTTAAAAGGCAATGCTAGCTGTTAGAGGCAGAAAAGGCTCCATCCAGCACAACGTCTGTCCAGCCGGCTCTTCAATTTCTCAGTGCACAGTGATCCAATCACTACGTCATATGTGGCGTGGATTAGGACGTAATGCCACCCAGAACAACAGGTGGATCATTCGATACAGCTCCATTTACCCATCATGTAGCTAGACTAGTTATTCTGCTGAGGAATTTGTTCATTAATCACACATCACACCTTCTGACAGAGGTTTGGTCACACCAGTACAATGTGCCTATTTTTGCCCTTGCTTATATCTAATGTGCTCAAAAAAGTCTTAATCTCCTAAGGACCCAAGAGCATGCATTGCATTGCATCCGGTCTCCTAATGATATTTAAAACCAAGACAAAAAACCACTAAAATCTATCAGTTTCACACTGATATTTAACATGACAATGGCAAAGGATCCCCATTAATCACAGCAATCAATATTAGCATGATTATGCGAGTACTATGAGAAATCAGGATGCACAATTATCTTTCCCCTCCGCAAGGTGGCACTAAAGGGCCATTTTACAGAAGCACAAGACAAACCAAAAAAGTTCTGTTCCATTTATTTTAGGTTTTTAGATGTTTTCACCCTTGTCTGATTGCACCAGGTTGGGGGGAATGTTGTTCTTTTGAAAGATTTATGGATTTCAGGGGGAGATCAGGAATCAACTGAGAGAGATCCTGGTTAGTAGTAAGCACCCTTTCCATAATGTTGCAATTGAAAGCACGATGCCAGAAAGCTTACCACACATCTCATGCTTGACAATATAACAAGAAGGTGGATTTCTGGTTTATACACACTTAAGTCCAAGATCTGGATCTTTTCATGAAAGCTGGAGATGAAAATGCACAGAGTAGATAATACCAATATGTTGAGCACCGCATTATTTCCTCTAGGCTTAAGTCAAGGGTCTTATCAAGGAACTAGCAGGTAATGGTACAGAGTGCTTCGGATTTCTATAAGGGAAAGCACTGAACAACCAGGTCCATCCATTAGTCTTAAGGATATTGGAGTTTGATGTGACTTACCATAGTTTCATGACTAGTGGTTCCTTTCCTTTCCCTTCCTTTTCTATCCTTTCCATTTTCTCTTCATCAGCAATGAATTCCTCCTCCTAAAGATATGCAATGTCGTTCCTTTTTACCAAATCATAATAGACAAGAAGGAACATTATTTTAATTCGAAACTAAAAAACTTTGGCTTCTACAGAGCTATGGCAACTTCCATCATCCAACGCTTCACTTCTTGGGGGTTTTTTTTGCTTGGACTAGTGACAATGGCCCTTAAATATCTCCTTGTAGTCTGTCTCCATCCTTGGTCACATTGGGCTACAGATGATCTGCAGCAGATGAAACATGGAACAGCATTTAGGTAGGCATCATAGTCAAGTTATCTTCTTTCCCCAGGAAAAAAGTAGATGTTTCTTTGTGACAGGTGTGTCTATACACTCCTCCCACAAAACATGATGGATTGGCTGCCTGTGCATTAACAGGACAGTCTGGAAGAGGCTAAGAAATGTGAAAAGCTTTACTGTGGGCTGTCGGCACCTCCATGGATGTCACCTTGGAGGTTGATATACCCACACCCTATTGCTCACTAGCAATCAGCTTTCAAAGACATATAAATAAGTTCAATGTCCATGCTTTGGAATAAAGTCCACTGAAGTATAGTACAGGAGGAGGCCTTTTCTGATTTGCAGCTCTGTTCTTGCCATGGTCATTTTGATTTTATTTTTTTTTCCAGGGACTTCAAATTCCTTCTCTTAAAGCTATGCATGCTTCCTCATTTTTCCCCCTCCACAGGTTGTAATAGAGAAGTATGTTTGCTATGACAGTTGGCTGATTAGACCATTCAGCAGGTGGGAGAGCCCCAAGTCCATCCATCTATATATGGATATTATTATGACTGACCTTATTTTTAGTGGGCACGACCTTCTGAATGGTTTTAATAAATGCATTTGATGATTGCAAGAAGCCGTCTCATGCCAAGCAGCTTGATAAAAACAACGTCATATTAAACATTCCACAGGAGTTTGTCAAATGACACTCGGTGAAATCGAACCTCAGAAAAATATCTGATTTATTAATCCTCGCCAGGCATTCATAATAACACATTTCTGAAGAGAATCAGGTTTGGAAGCTGGAAGCTCTACAAGCCCCAGATATGCATGCTTTAATCTTAGCTTCATGACAGTGGACTCAGTTTCTCTGGTCCAAATGTATTTAAAATGTCCATGTGTGAATTTGTGTCGGGGCATATATATGGATGTGCAGACAAAAGTAAAACAGGGAAGATGAGGTGCCTGATGGTCTCTATTTGATGCCTGTATTATAGAAAATTGATTTATAAATGCATTACATGCTTTAAAAAAGAATTAGACTAGACTATTGTTTGCACCCCTGTGTCTGTAAAGGTGGTGGTATTTCAGTGCTTTGAAATATATATTTATATTTGAGAAAAAATCCAGGAATGTCATTCTTTACCTATTGAATTGGTAAAGGATGGATATCAAACAAAGCTGCAGAAAACAAATTAAGAAGTCTGGCCCCTAGTTAATAGAGGTGGTGTAGATAATAGCCAAGACACAGATTTGTGAATCAAAGAGACCTGGGTTGTATTTCTTGTTCTACCACTGATGTATGTAGAAGTCACATCACGTCTCTGGTACCTTTTCTCCCCTTTTGCTATACTCAGCCTCTTCTAGTGCCTTTGCCATTGCACCATCTCTTGCTATATATCTGAATATCACCTAGCAAAATAGAGCTTTGATCTCAATTAGGGCCCCTATTTGCCTATTGTAATACAAATAATTACATTGTAAATTGGCATTGGCCCATAGACTTCTGTAGGGTTATACTGTCTGATATCAATTCAAGATCTGGCTCCAAAGGCATATCCCGTTATATAAAGGGGGGAATCTTTGGCTTTTCAGAGGTATATCGTCTTGGTGGATCATTAAAGGGTAACCCTGACACTTTTCACTTGTTTAGTGCAGAACAGAAGTGAACTTTGAGCTAAGAAGATTGTGATTCAAAGGGAACTTCTACATTTGGATTGGGGTAAAAGGAAACATTTTAAGCAATCCATTTTCTGTTTGCTGGTGTACGTAGGTTTGTGCGTGAGGGAGAAGGATGGGCTTGTTGTGGTGGGTGGTTTTTTTAAGCAGTGCCGTGAAGATGCTCATAAATGTTAAAGTGCATTTTTTTTTCCTTGCCAGGGTGGGTTTATGAGCAGAATGCAGGTGAAATATGGTATATATAATCCCAGGCAATCCTATTAGACTGAATACACAAAGGACTGCTTTTTCCATACATGTGTTATCCTCCTGTTCTCTGCACTATAGTATGTCATAATGCCTTAATTAGGTACTACAAAATGTAATACAAAATGTTCCGATGGAAATGTTGGTTTTTCAGCAGAACCTACTTTGCTTTACACAGAATCCTATATACTTCTGCTCAGGCATAATAAATAAACTTAAATAAATCCAAGTTATGCATTTAATTTTTTTTCCTTAAATACTTAATTTTTCAAATCCTGCAGGAAGAGTTGAATCTTGTCTGAGGAAGCCTTTCTCAAAGACCGTGGCAACCTGGTTGAGAGAGAATTACTGCTTTCAAGAGTGACAGAAGAGTAGTGCAAATCAAGGCAAATGTTTTCTGAAATGCTAAAAACCCACAGTTGGTGCCAGTTATTTCCTACAAGACATGGCCGATCCTTTTTTTGGCCTCAAAATAGATGGAGGAATTTTTAAGGGAACTTCTCACCACATTGAATGCTTAAATGTATTTGAAACTGCCCTGACTAGTGCTAAAATGGGAATTAGCCTTTGAAAATGTGGCCCTAACTGTGGCCCGCAGGTTAAAACCTTATGCTTAAAAATCTTCACTTAAAAATGGCAAAAGGCAAAATAAAAAAGTTGAAATGAGTTTTTCTTTTTCAGTCAAAATTATTTGCTGAATTTGGCCCAAATTTTGGTTGACACAAAACCACATTTTTAGTAAAAAAACCTCAAAACTAGTTGTGCAAAAATGTCACTCAGTCGTAATAGTAAGAACACAGGCAGGGCTGGACACAGGCAGAGCGAATCGGGTGGCTGCCTGGGGCCTGGGAAGAAAGGGGGCCCGAAAATGGTAATTTAGTTTCCATTGTTTGATTATTATTATCATTATCTCTGGGAAAGTGGGAGCGATACTAAAAGTTCACCCAGGGTCGCCAGGAGTATGGTACTGGACACAAACCATGGGGTTTCTCTATAACAGGATGATGGGTGCTCTGGGCAATCCTTTTTGAGTCTGGATTATTTTAGGCTGTGATGTCGAAGGGCCTTTTGTAAGCTCAAAACCTCATCCCATTGGTACTGATTGCATAGAAATTGTTCCTGGAGTGATTGTTAATTAATGAATCATCAGGAACGGGAAGTAAGAAAGAGGTATTCACTCAGGCTGGAGTGTATATGGAAAATCTCATTCATCAAGTCCATGATAAGTGTAAGACACTTCAGGAAAGACAGTCCTGTTTCTTGGAAGTATCTAATTGCGCAAGGAGTTTGGGGTTAGTAATATGCCTGCCTTGTTACTTCATGCATGTATTTATTTTGTCTGAAGCCTTGATGTCTCATGTATTGTACAGTTAATAGTTGTGAGGCTTGGACTTAGCTGTTGGGCGTGTGGTTTTTTTGGATTGTTCATACCACCACAGAATAATATTGTGAGACAAATTATGTTCTCATGTGGCTAGACTGGTGCAAACCCATTGTTCCATCGCTGTAATATAGAACAGATGCTGGCACACCTCATTTCTATTAAAAAGGGGGGAAAGCCCTTTATTGGTATGGTATCTTGGGTTTTCTTCATTTTTGTTTAATGAGTTTGTTCTCTCCATCGGCGTAATTGGCTCAGCGTAGCCAGGATACACCAGAAAGACAGGGAAGTTGGCACTAGGCACCATTCTGCTATACCGTTTTCTCTCCAAATCCAAGTGAGTTTTCGCTCCAAGTGGTTGGCTCTCCATTACATGCTGCTGTAGAGTATTATTCCCGAGGGGCTAGAGTTTAAGTATCCTTTAAGTATAGTACTTAACTAAAAGTTCCAAAGTTTTAATAAGAGTATTAAAAAGTATAGAGTTCTTGACAAATTCTATAGGATTTTATAGCATCTAGTGGTGGCAAATCAGGTATTAACATTGTGAAGACAAAAAGCAGATCCAGTGCTGACCTTTGCCTGCCTGTCTCTTCATCTCTACAGCCTGGAAACATTTTTCCTACAGGAGAGCACTGGATAAAAAGGAATAGAGGTCTCTCCTGGCCATTATACCTGCAGAGCTATGGTTTAGCACCATATCTGTCTCATGAGTTCTTATTTTGGCTTCTGGCTTTTGTTTCTATTTACAGAGTCCATCTATATTACCCCCAGTGTAAAAATAAATTCAGAAGTCCCAACCTGAGAATCAGCAGAAAACCTGCTACCAGGAACCAAAGAGGAAAAAAAGTCATTGCAAAATCCCACTGCCGACTTGCGTAACCACAGTTGTCCAGTCAAGTTGCAAGCACCTACTATGGACTCCTTCAAGGGTCAACTGGACATTTATCTTGCTGGGATCCTGTGATCCCAGCTGACTTCCTGTCCCTGGGGAAGGGGACTGGACTCGATGATCTTCCGAGATCCCTTCCAGCCCTAATGTCTACAAATCTATGGAAGTCAAGGTTTAATTTCTCTAACAGCCTGCATCCTGGAGTGCACCATGCCACTGTCTCTGGATGGGATGCAAAAATGTGTAGAACAAGGAAACTTGAAGCTGTCTATTTTGAGTGGGACAGAGACCCACTACTGTTTCTCAGAATCACACATAGCCCAGAAGTATTGTGTCAGTCTCAGGTGTAATGAATAATGAGGAGGACGTTCTAACCTTGATTGCATTGCCAGAAAAAGCTTTCTCCTCCCCGCCTACATGGAGATATTTTGGGGAAGAAATGTGAAAGAGAGGTAAAAAGTGGCATGCTGTACAGCAGGTAACATTTCAGAACAATAACAGAAAGATCTCCCCCTTTACCATTTCTTTTTGTTTGTTTCCTTAGCACCGCATGCTGTAAAATCAAGGAGAGTAGCCACCACCGACACAAAAAGTGCATTTACCAAGGCAAGGGGGGACCACTGAGCAATAGATCGACACACTTTGCTGTGTCCACTTTGCTGTGGTCCTTTTCCTTCATCAGTTCTCATGGGATCATAGCAAAGTAAGGATGGAAGGGACCTCTCAAGGACATCTAGTCCAGCCTCCTGCTCAACATAGGATCATCCCTGACTAAGCCATCTCAGCCTGTCCAATCTGTTCTTGAAAATTTCCAGGGATGAAGATCCCATAACCTCTAGGTCATTTTTTCCAATGTTTAACCAGTCTCACAATGAAAAAGCTCTTCAATCTAATCTCCAACCTAAATTTCTGCTGTACCTTGAGGCTGTTGCTCATGCTTCTGTACCTTATGGCCACAAAGAATAATTTTTCCATCATTTTTATAATCACCTTTCAGGTATTTGAAGACTGTTAGCAAATCCCCCATCAGTCTTCTCTTTCCCAGGCTAAACAATCCTAGTTCTTTCAGCCTTTCTACATAAGTCGTGTTTTGCAGAAACCCCTAATCATTTATGTCATCACCAGCTTAATGGCATGGGGGCGGGGGGCAAAAACAGAACAAACGGTGGTATGCTGCTCACATATCTCACATGCTTCAATACTATTATCATTAACCATATAAGATAGATAGATCTCAATCTCCCATTGCTTTTCTTCTCTGATTCACACAACACTCATTTCCTGTTTGACAGGATAATCCAACAGGTGGGTACCTGAACTAAGCAGTAAAGCAAAGCACAACTTTTCAGCTAACGGTCATGCTAAACACCATGCAGATACATAACTCATTCATATGGTACCATGCCTTGGCATGCATTCATATGGCACCATACCTTGGTCTTGTGAAGAAGTGCCTTGGAATTTTTAACTACCCTCTGACAGCTAGCTGCGGTTAACGGAAAGGACCCCACGTTAACGATTCATATGGGAAATAAATATTTCCTCTGCTTGCCACTCACACACATGGGGCCAGTAGCTTATTTGGAGTAAATCAGCCCATCATTAATCTCCAGGGAGATGTACCAATTTACACCAGCTAAGGATCCAGTCCCATATTTCATTGAGGCCTCCCCCCTGGGCACCATGAACATATGAGATGCGGGCTCTGTCATCAGATGTCATGAAGGAGTCACTTACGGTCCATTTGGAGAACTGCAAATCTAGGGCTCCTCCTTCCTAGGTCAACAGACATTACAAGTTTCCAATCATATATCAGCTACATAAAGAAGCAGACTTTCGCGTCCACATAGCTACTGTATTTTTTTTAATGAATCAGACAGGAACAGTGCTTAAATTGCCCACCGCTAACTTTAATTTACAGCGTGTGGTAATGTAGTGACAGTAATGTTGTCATCATTCTTTCTCTTCCTATGTGGCATGCAGCCCAGACTTTCACATTCTCATTTTTAGGACGGTGTCAAGCTGTTTTACCCCCGCCCTCTCCACCCCCTGATAAAACGATACATTACAAAAAGGAGACCTCACTAATGGCTCCAGCATCTGCTGGGTTTTTTTTTTTCTTTTCTTTTTTCTTCTATTTTGCCTTCATGTGATTTTCCTCCAAGGAGCAGAATGAAAATGCATTTTCTATGGTAGTAACTGGCATGTTCTAAATGGTGTCAAAATTCAGGAACATGACAAGGAAAATACAGCTGGACAGGAGGGCTCCACCACACATCTAGTAGGAAATATTGCATTCCCATGCTGTTTTCATGCATGCAAGCAATCAGCCGCATTACAAACCCTTGAAAACATCGTGAGGAGCCTTGACATATCCCAGATGGGGCAGCTTATTTGAGAGCAGCCCATCTGACGCTCCCTGATCCAAGGAACTTAACCCCTCTGCAATTCCTTCGAGCATTGTGTATCCTGATCATTGCACTGTACGTTCGTGAAATGGCATTGCTTTGGCAGCAGGGGGAGACTTTGCTGATGCTCACGCTCTTTAGCAAAGATACCTCCGTGGCTCTAGCTCACTGCTTTTTACAGAGAGCAGTCAACTGCCCAGCTAAAATCTGCGAAAAACTGCATAGCAGGTTATAATAAGATCAAAATCAGCAAGTGATTCAGCCTTTACTGTCTGAAATCCCAACAACCATCACGGCCTTTCAACTATTCTCCATGTGTCAAGACCTACTGTGCTTGAATTCAATGTGTTTTCAATAATGTTGCAAAAAAAAGTGTAATCTTTCTTTTACCCCCAGGGCAGATTACTTGGGGAATGACATCACTGGGAAGATTTTTGTTGGCCTACGTGGATTCAGCTCTTGTCCCATTTCTAATATGGCTGCTCAATTGGGTGTGATTGTTATTTGACCAGGGTTGACCTCACTATGGTATGCTCCATACTGGTAGATCTCCATAAAGCTCTTAGCTCTATTATTTAAAGCACACAGCTTTCTATTATCCTTGAATTAGAGCCTTGCCTTCAGCACACCATCGTGAGGCCTGCTGACTATTTTATAAGCTAGAGAAAATTTTGCTTATGGATAATTGGCTCAAAAATGGCCTTTTTTCCCCCCCAGTGCCAGACATCTCACTGTTTGTATTCAACAGAATATCTGAAGGGAAAGCACAAAGGCAGGTCTTTTGAAAGTCAGAAAAATAGCACAAGGGCATCCTACTGTTAAACAACTGAATAATGTCTGACCTTGCAATTCCAAGGTCCAAAAAGCAAAAGGCATTGTGTATTCCCAATGTAATGAATGGTTTACCAACTAATAATCCATCTCATGCATGCCGTGGATTTAATTATGACTATGTATTCTGTCCTTTTTAAAAAAAAAACCCAAAATCTTTTATCAGAAATAACTTCTGGAAGGAAAAATAAACAGTAGAAGAGACTCAGCTGTTTTGGCAACCATGTGTGCAAGAAAGGCTGCTTTTCCCCCCTTCTGTTCCTTCAAAATGAAAGGAGCTAGTGCTCCAGCATGAAGGCAGACAAGCAGCCTGTGAGACTTCAGCCAGTTTTCATCACAGCTGGCCATGCCTGTGTGATTTCAGACAAAGGACTTCCGTCTTTATCTGGCGCTTATTGAGATGTCTCATTCAGCTCAAGATAAAAGGGAAAGATGTGCTTTGAAATCGAACCATTAGGGCGTCAAAGAAATCAGCATGCAAATGCCACACGTAAATGAATTCAAGATGAAGTCTGTGGACCAAATCCTGATGCCAATGGGAGTTTGCTTGCACAGGCAACCAGCAAAAGCATTGTAAGGATGCTGGAGGGTTTGACCCTGTGTGCGCAATGGGAAGAAGGATAAAGTTGGATGTGGATGCAGCCTTGAAAATAAGAGGCGATAGTTTTAAATGGTTCAGAGAGATTTCAGTTGTAATACGTCCTTCATTGAGTGTCCCTTTTAATGTGACAGAGCAGGCTTCGTAGGGTAATCGCCCAAATGGCCTTTCCTTAAGCTCAGGGGCTCTAATTTGCCCTGACAGAAATTCATGTCTTGACCATGTCTTCCAACATCGCTTAATCCCTCCCAATTACTTGTTTTGTGCCCCCAAATCGCTTGGTGCCTCAGATTTAGCAGTTTATTCCATAACCCTTCTGGCTCTATTTTTCTATGATTTTATTAAATAGATAGCAAAGAAATATACAGGCACCTAATATAACTATGTAAATGCAAAATACTCACTGCACATTTTTTCACTGATCATTTCATTTATTCACTGAAAAAGGAGTCTCCCAAACAAATTCTAAGGTTTCTCTTTTAATTTTCTTCCAAAGACTCTGTTCTTCAAAGAACAGATAAAACAAGAAGATGAAGTATAACAGTACAAATGTACCACAGCAATGTCCTCGAAACCTGGTTTGTATCTCTGCTGCTTCGGGTGTACAATTCCTTTTTCTCCTCAGAGACCCTTAGCACTCTCAGATTGTTTTATACGTGAACTGACTCAAAATGTAATGTCTCAGCTTGTTTCAACAAAATCAGATCTTTTGCTTTGGTTTTCACAATAGAAAATCTACCTTTGCCATTAATTTTTCTAGGGACATTTTTGATCAGTTCCAAACACTATCCATAGAAAGCTAAAATGTGGTAAAACATCATACAGAAATACATGCAGTCATAGTTGCAGCAAGGGAAATTTAGGTTAGACATTAGGAAAAGCTTTCTTACTAGGAGGGTAGTAAAACACTGGAACAGGTTACCCAGAGAGGTGGTGCAATCTCCATCCTTGGAGGTTTTAAAGACCCAGGTAGACTAAGCCGTGTCGGGGATGATGTAGTTGGGGCTGGTCCTGCTTGGAGCAGGGGGCTGGACTAGATGTGACCTCCTGAGGTCCTTCCAACCCTCATTATCTATCATACTATGATAACTGGAATCTAATGGTTTCTAATGTAAAAAATGCATATTCTATGCATCTTGCTAGAGTTAAATGCCTTTCTATTCCTGAAAACAAGTAATGCTTAATATTCTGGAGAAGTTGTACAAGCACATATTGATCCTGTGCTTGTCCCATGTTTACTAGCCATTTACTCACCAGTTCTGTTTTTTGTTATGGCCCAAATGGAGGAAGGTTACTGCAGTGTCTTTGGATAGGGGCTATTTGGATTTAGTTCCTGACTGTGGTCCATACTCCTTGTGTGACTCTGGGTATGGACACCCGAGCTGTATTGGAGCACTGCAAGGATTAAGTACAACTGATTCAAATAGTATTGAGCTTCCTTCCACTACTTTCCCCTTCTCAGAGACAACCACATCATACAAACCAGCACACCAACTTAGCACTAGGATAAAAGCACATGACCACTTTCTGCACAAATCATTACAATTTTATGTAATCAGATTTTGAAAGCAACAACAAAATTTTTGTTGTTGTTTTGCAACAAGTTTTGCATTATGGTAATTCCTAGGAACCTCAGGGGGCCTTCACTGATGCAGGCTTTTGTTTCAGTCTGCCCATTCAAATCCTGGATCCAGTCATGGGGAGATTTGCTTGTAGTTGGAGCTAAATTAGCAGTAAATTATGAGGCCTGCAACCCTTCGCCTATTCTCATCTACTGTGGGTAGGCTACCTGTGTTGAGATCTGAGAGAGATGCTTGTAGTTCCTCCTCCACATTTCATTATAGTCAAAGGGGAATGGCAGGGGCATCATTTAAATTAATTTCTCCATCTCTCTGGGATGGTTGTAGAGTCTCCTCAATGTTTTCTCTTCCCTTTCTTTCCATGAACCTTTCACCATCTCACAGTGCACCACCATGAGATCAGCTCTTGCTTTCTTAATATCAACAGGAGTAAGCTGTTTAGTTGGGAAATGGCCCTGCAAGGTCCCCTCCAGAAAGGAGTAAATCTAGGAATTTCTTTTTCCTGGCTGCTTTCTCCAGTTGTGTAACCACACCTTCTCTGTTTCTTAGATGGGCACAGACTTCTCCTTTTTCCTGGCATCTTCTGCTTGGTGTGCTCACTTCCAGCTCATCTGTTCCTCCACCTTCTCACCGAGACAAGAATCCACCACATCACCCACCTGTGTGGTTGTCGCTCGTTCTTGCTGACGAAACACCTAGGCATGGAGTAGCAAGGGTTTGTAGACTCCAAAAATAATCTTATAGGGAGATTAACAGATAGTTGAGTGCTGGCTGGGGTTATATGCAAAGACAACAAAAAGTGTCTTTGTATTCCAACTGTGATGGCCAAGACACAAGCATGGAACGAAGGATGTGGCTTACCTTTCCGATTCTCCCATTACTTGCAGGTTGAGCAACCCTGTTTCTCACCTTAGCTATTTGGAGCTCTCATGAAATAACTGGCATTGAAACTCCATCCCCTGATCAGTACAGACACAGCTCACTGGACCAAACTTCAAAATAGAGCAACAGAAATGGTTTGGGAGCTGGGACACATGACTTATGACTAGTGGTTTTGGGAATTGGTCTTATTTAGTCTGCAGGAGAGAAGACCGAGGGGGATTGAATAGCAGCCTTCACCTCCCTGCAGGGGGGCTGCAAAGAGGATGGGGCTGGGCTGTTCTTAGTGGGGGCAGATGGCAGAAGGAGCAATGGGCTCAAGCTGAAGCAAAGGAAGTTGAGGTTGGATATTAGGAAAAACGTTCTCACTAGGAAGGTGGTGAAGCGCTGGAACAGGTGAGCCAGAGAGGTGGTGGCATCTCCATCCTTGGAAGTTTTTAAGGCCTGGTTCAACAAAGCCTTGGCTGGGATGATGGAGTTGGGGCTGGTCCTGCTTTGAGCAGGGGGCTGGACTAGTTGTGACCTCCTGAGGTCCCTTGAACCCTCATTTTTTGTGATTCAACACAATGTTTTTCATCAGGATCTCCATAGCTGTCTCTGTCCTCTTATCTGCCAGTGTCTGTACCACCACATCCTTTGAGAAAGGGTTGTATACTGCCTTCAAGTCATTTCTAGATGGTGTTTTAAATATTGCCCCTTTCAAATCAATCTCTAGGAACACTCAGGGTCTGGGAAGTTAGGGATTTTCTCCTAAAATAATTTGGCATTTCCCTGCTGGTGTTTTTCTTTCTGGACTTCATTTTCTTCACTTTTGCTGAATATTTCGGGTGGTGAATGTTGACTTGAGAAATCCAGTGTAGGCAAGTATGTTTGTGCATCTTGCCTTTGCCATTGAAACTTATTTTGCTTCTTCTAAGAAGTGACTATAAGGAGCCTTCCTTGTGTCCGTGATGCACTGGCTGTAATACTTGAGCACACAGCACCTAGAGAAAGAGAGCAGCAAGTAACAGCCTGAGATAGGCCTATGCTGACTGTACTGACCTAGAAGCTTTGAAACTAGCTTGGCTTCTTTCTCTCCCGCCAGCAAACTCTTCGAGAAGATAGCTTCTTTGTTTGTAAAGTGTATAGTCTGCAATAAGATTGGGGTGGCCTCTCTGAGCCAGGGGTCCTCATGACCATATGTAAAGTCTGTGCTTCAGCGCACAGTTGTTTGGAGTCCCGCTAAATACTTGCTATTGTATCGCAGTACTCTCAGATGTATGTTGCAGTTGATTAATACTGCGTCATAACGCCCCATCTATCCGCTTCAAAAGGGTTCTGCAGAAGTACAGTCCCTCTACTTAAGATGAGCCTTGATGAACAGCAGGGAAGTCCAAAAATGAAGAAAGCAGCCGCGTGCATTTTCTTTAGCTGCATGCATAAACTATTATGCATAGATTTTAGTTAAAAGATACCACACTCTTAAGGTGGTTTCTCAGGGGCCACAAATGCTAAGATGCTTGGTAAACGAAGGTACTGAGCACCTTTCTACAACCATTGACTTCAAGTCTCTTAAGGAGGTTTCTCAGGGACCAGAAATGCTAAGATACTTAGTATACAAAGGTACTGAGCACTTCTCTACAACCATTGACTTCAAGGCACCTTGCAGATTTGATTCAACTACTTTTAGCTCAGTGCTTACTTAGTGTGTGTGTTGCTCATGTCATTTATTATCCGGGCGGGGAAAGTGCTGATGTTGATCACAGAAGTCACTGCATGGACGTCAGGAGCATACAACTGGGCTAAAACATCCTCCTTCATCTTCCTGAGCCTCATGTCGATAGGCTGCTCCTGCAATGCTCGTTATCTTGACATATTAAGGCGAGTCTTTTTCTCAATAGGTTTCACTGTGAATAAAGGAATGAACTGGGTCTTTATTGAATGGGGGGGGAATATAACCCACAAGCACATGTCGTCCAACAGTTTATAAAGAGACCAAATGAAGCAATGCTTTCAATGATTCATCTTGGAAACACTCATCCTATTTGATGAAGCATTTGAAACCGGCCAGGACAGAGTGCTAGAAAATGCACCATGAAGAACAACCCTGAAAAAGCCTGGGCAATAAACAGGATGAGCAAATAAGCCTTTCTGTCTTTAATTACTATGGTTCCATTGATTAAGTCTGGTAGCTTCATCCTTAATCCTGAATTACTCATTCTGACCCCCACAGGGTTTATGTACGTGGGCCTTGACATTGTCACCCCAGAAATCTTGAACTGTTCAGTGGAGACGCAGTTGCCACTGAGTGAAACAGAAACCAGGAGGTACTTGAGGGAGGGGACCTTTGTGTACATCCCAGCATCCGTCAGGGCGGCCTTGACTTAATTGAGTTGCTTACATTCCACGCTCAGTTACTGTCTGCCGACTTGTACAAGAACAAAGGCACAGCTACTTCCTATTAAGGAAGGTAATAACTTAATTAAAACCAAGTTCTATGCACGGCAGGATCTAGTTTGTCATCAAGAGGCCTCCCCCTATAGTTTTTGATAATCTATGCCAGATATTTAATCATGGGATACCCCAGTATAAAGCTTCTAGCTTCCATAACCAGCAGAAAGCTTGTCAAAATAAATTTTAACTTCTGACCGTGGTAGAAGACCCACTAGAGGGTATTAACAGAATCAGGGCTGTCAATCAGAGCTGGGACTCACCGTTTATATTATTAATTCCAACTCTGGTGGCATGGTCTTGGGATAACAACAATCCTAAGCTGCATTGGTCCAAAAAACACAAACCAAGAGTGGAATATATTTCGTGCCGAGGTGACGTTACTGGGTGTCCAAAGAAGGAATTTTTTTTTGTCTTTGAAAGGTGATGTTTTATTAGATTATTCCGATTGCCAAAAGACACAGCTACTGTCTGGCTTCATATGCTGACTCCTTTCTTTTTTTTAAGATGTAAATGAAAAGATTTCTTCACTTACAAGAAAATCTATTAGAGGAGGTGGGGGCGGGGGGTGGAAGGCAATTTTTTTTTTCGCTTCTGCTAATTTCACCCTAATTAACATGGCATGTTGGGATGGAGATCGTGAATAAGCTTTGGTGGGTTACGAAACGGAGCTGGCCCCACAAATTGAAATCTGTCTTGGAGGTGGTGAGATGGAGGTTTTATTACAATGCAAACCAGCAGGAAAGATTCCAGAGAGAAAGAGGAGAAGTGTGTTAATTGAGAGCAATAACATACTCAAGACCTCCAGAAGCTAGTGGCCTTAATAAAATGAGACAATGCTATGTTGTTGCATAACCTGAACTTCAAACTCAATTTTGGTTATGGAGGAAGAGAAGGGAGGCAGGGCTATGGGGCTTTCCCCCCCTTTGCCTTCACTTTGCAGAACCATCTAAATAAACAGTGCTTTTTGGTTCACGTCAAACTGGACCTGAACTGGCAACTGTATTTCTGTCTGCAACTTTAATTGCTTAAACGTGGAACAAGAGACTTGTACATAAAATACACGGGAGGTGACAGTTGCAATAAAAGTAGCTGAAACGTCGAGGCAGCACCCGTTTCAGATCCACCCAGAGTCGGGCTTCTTGCCCTTGACATTGCAGCCATAAGAGCAAACGTAGTAGCACTCAAGCTGCTGTCTCGTAGGTTAAAAAGGAGGGAGCTCTTAACAACAGATACTCTTTGATGGGACCGCTACTTTGGATATCATTGCAGTGTCTCAAATTAAATTGAAGATGCAGTGTCTTCTGTCTCAGTACCTTGGAAGGGGTATTAATCTGAGTCACCTTGAAATGCTTCAAAGACAGCAATAGATCCCCTCTGCTGAAGCTATCTTTCGCCCCCTCAACTAAGAGTGAATGGGAAGGTCTGCTAGATTCATAAACCCAGCATGCCCAAGTAATGCCAATGCTGAGAAAGGCTTCTTTTCACTAGGGCCTCATGGATGAAGATCTGCTTATAGCTAATATTCC
>NW_005842380.1:1331249-1337018 GCF_000455745.1 Alligator sinensis | reverse complement strand
TGAAATCCATGTGAGCATTCAGATGTAAAGATTACTCCCATGAGTAAAAGATGCAGGTGCAAGCTTTAACACACTTCAGACCAACTTCAGCTTTGAGATTCACATGGGCGTCTTCTACTGAACTCATGCCTGAGGAGTCCGGAATGGTTCTGGGTAATGGTTTCTGGCCCGCTGGGAATTGTTGTAGCAATACAGGTTGGAAACTGAGGAAGAGTTGTTGGCAGCTGGCTATTTATCTATTTGCTTTCAGGGAACATGGTTTCCCTGCGCAGATGCAGTTTCCAGAATGGATCTTTGCATTTTTGGTATTTAGGGTCTTGTTTTTTTGTTTTTTTTAAGGGGAGTAAAGATGCAGCTGTTGATCCCATAGGCAACTAAATGTAGTATGTGCTTATCTCTCCCTTGGAGAGAAGAAGCTGAAGCCTGCTCCCAAAGTAATAATGGTCTTCGAGGACCAGATGCCCAGCCAGAGCTACCTTGGTGCAGGTCTTTTGAGCTCCTCAGTGATGCCGGTTCAGGCCAGCAGAAAATGTGCTCATAAGTTTTTATTATAGCCAATGCTATAGACAGCAGTTCAACACCAGCGGCCTTCTATGTCTTCTACAGTCTTAAGTTTTGTCACTTAAGGTCATTTTAGAATATTTTAAAAACAACATTTTGATCTGGCTACCAACCTGGTGGGCAATGGCTCAGCCTTCTCCTTTTGCCTGGAAAATGTGAGGCCAATTCTCCCTTCAGGTGCACTCCTGCAATACATACTGAATCATATGTGTGAATGCAATGGGGAGGTGAATTGCTGTCAGCAATGATGTTCTAGCTTCTCCTTCACAACTCACTAATCTTCCACAACCTGGCCTTTCTGCATGTGCCTACATGGCTTGTGTGTGCACAGGGAGACGTTTGCACACATCGTAAGCAGCTACTCTCTCAAACATTCAACGGTAGCTCCAGTTGGCTTGAAGTCTTCCTGAAAAATGTGTTTATTTTGTCTTCTTGACTTACTTTTCCTCATGTCTGGGTATTGTGCCTCCAGGAAGAAAAGCTTAAATTGCTGAAGTGCAGCCTTTTCCTAAACCTTGCCAAGAATAAAGTGGTTTAATAAGAAAGCACAGAGATCTTACCTCCTTTGAAAAAAAGAGGGCAAGTCGTTTGGAAATGAGACTGGAGACTTATTTAGACCAATTGATATCTTCACAAAAACATAAAGATTTAAGTATTTGAGGAAGCAATAAAGAACTGACTAGCATGGGTGCTCAGAAATGACTAGGACCTGCCAGCCTGTGGAAACTTGGTCTCTAAACAAATGGCTGATTTATGCTGTTGGATATTATCTAATGGCAAATAAACATGGTATGATAATAGGTGCATAGAGCCATGTAGCAAGGCTGTCATGAAGCATCTTTTCAGAGGAGCATCATTGCCTCCATCTACTCAGTGCTACCCTTCATGTCACGCCAAAGCAGTCAATGTTGCAGCCTGACTTCTAAAAGCATGTCTGTTAGTATGAGCAGCCCCTATCAACATGGGGAGAGGGAGTCTGCTTGAAAGACTGCTTGAAAAAGTGAGTAAACCTGTAAGACTCTCATTTGCTTGCATCTCACACACACTGCGTGGGTCTACAAGTGCACATTTACTGTGCAGTAACCAAAATTACTGTGCAGTACAGGCACACGTCTACACACGCACACCTGTACTGTGCAGTAAATATGGCAAATTACGCTGACTTGAGCATAAATTTGATATCTGCATAATGAAGGTAGCAAATTTATGCCCGATTAGTTACTGCCCAGTAACGCATGTGTAGACGCCTTACTGAGCGGTAACACTGCATGTGGACTGACTTGGGACTAACTTTAGTCCCGAGTCAGTCCACACACAGTGTTAATGCAGTTTAATACCTGCACATGTAGATGCCAGCCTATTCCCTTGTACTGCGCAGTCAATTTAAGCTGGCATAAATGCAAATGTAAACCCACCCACTGAGTTCAGTCCAACTTCCACTGAGTTTTGGATGTGAAAGGAATGCTGGGTTCATTCTCCACATTTTCCTTTTGAGGTTTACAAAAGGTGTGATTCCAGTGTTACTGCCAGATAATAATTTGAGATCATTCCTGGAGTTCTTGTCCGTTTGCAACTTGACCACCCAATAAGATGACACCTCCATTTCTATACTGGATGAGATGTACTGGCAACCACTGATTAGGCTGTGTATTTTGTTTGAATTATATTTGTACAACAGAACTTATCAGTTTAAGGCTTAACCTAGTGCAGGGCATATTCAGGTTTTTTTTCCTCTCTCTGCTAAGAACGGTTGCAACATTAGCGGGGAAATCCATGTGGCATGGAAAGATGTGAGCTGTTCCTCCTCCTCCTCCTCCTTCGGTTTATAGGGGGAATGAAGGACAAGGCAGGATGTGGCTTCAGCACATCTAGTCAGTTCCTCAATATCAGAAATGGCCCGGAGATGGTATGGCCCGCGTACACTGGCACTACTAATTGTACTGGTCCAGCAGGGACTATATTCCTCCAAAAAGCCCTGGAGGATACTCTTCTTGGTGGCAGCAATCCGGGGACCAATTAACCAGTGATAACATTAACTGGTGATAACGTTCTGGTGTTGCAGGGATTCAGGTCACCGCTTTTTCAATAGCTTAATCCACGCGCTTAACCATCACCAATGAGACTTCAACCTTGGAGAAGCTTGGAAAACCAAATGGAGTTCACAGGAAGTGCCAAAGAAACATCTTGTAATAGATCCAATGCAGAAGGTCCCTGCTTTGATCTCCCATGACACTCATGGGCAAGTCTAAACTGTATCCGCACAAAACCATAGGAGATGTAGATACTTGATGCACAAATGTAAAATTAAAAACTTTCCAGTGTGTGACTCTGGTCACCCAGAACAGACCATGGAACATATAACGACTCAATGCCCAATCCACAAATTGATGGAGGTATCACAGAGATACACTCTGCTGCTCCTGACATACAGTTGGACCCCTAGTTATATGGGGGATACGTTCCTGAAAAACACCGTGTAAGTTGAAACTGTAGGCACCTGGGACCAAGATCTGATAACATTATTTCATAATAAAAGGATATTTAAACACAAAATGATAGAATTAGTAGCCTTATTAAAACCTTTACTCCCAGGTACGTGCTCATACAAAGACAAAGCTTTAGCCTTAATTGCCGTGCCGTCGACAACTGCTCCTTTTGTATTGGTCATTTCATTGATCCAAAGATTAAGGAGTTTCTCAACCTTATCTAAACGAGGAGTTCTAGTCACCAACGACACTCTTGGACTCACAGGGGTTGGCGTTTTCACGCAGTCTCTAATTTTTTGCTCGCTTTTTTTAATGGTACGCATAGTCGATTCATTTCAACTGTATTGGCGATCAATCAATGCAGCACTATTGCCTTCTCTTAATTTATCAAGGATTTCTATTTTCTGGGCCAGGGTGCTTTTTTGGGCACAACATCAAAGGCTTTCTTTGACGCCATTTTTGGAAATATTCAGGGGTTAACGTACCCAAAAATGATGGACAATCTTGGAGAAGATGACAACATATGCTAATGCTATGTAAGCAGACTCCAAACTAATAACCGCTCTACCGCAAACAGTGTAAACCTGAAGCAGGGTATCGCATAAGTTGAAACATGGTCACATTATATGAAGTGTGTATATGTGAATCAGTTTAACTTGGTATCCGACTGTAATTGTCTGGCTCAACCACCTAAATGTCAAATTATAGTTGCAGTTCTGGATCTCCATCAGCCATACAAAAGAAGAAGACTGGAACGACCCACTTTCTGGGCGCTCTAAGAAGCTTCTTGGCACACTGAGAACAGAAGTTGACTTTACTTTCTCCTTCCATTCTGCCAGGGATACTGGTTTTCTTCCATTGCAAAGTAGAAGAAAACAGCTTTACTTCCCTCCCTATAAGCTGTGTAGTACAACCCAACTGGGCAAGGGGATAGATAGCCTTATCACATTTCATGATATCACGTTTTACGGAGATTTTATTACTCCACTTCCAGATGGTACCAGCAGAAGAATGGTATGTCCAGTTCAATAGTGACTCATTGGGATAGTTGCCACCTTCAAGTCATATAGTATTGCTTCCTGTTGTACCCGGACCTTTGCTCTGGGGGAAAAAATACTTCAGGAGAGCTGTGACAATTTGGCCCATCTCAGGGTCTGCCCCCAGGACTTGCATCTCCTTCTGTGCTATTCACATGTTGTTTTATTTTTACTTCTCATTTCCTTGTGCAGGACAGTTTCTTTCCTCCTTCTGCTCCCTCCTCCCCTGCTTATTTTGCACACTTTCCACTTTCAGATCTTTCTTTTGCTTAATAAGGACTGTTAGAGCAAAGTAACTTATGCATCTACTTTATTACAAAGTATTAAAAAAGTTCCACATTAAAAGCCAGAAAGCTGCCAATGCAGGTCTGGTTATTATTCAAACACAAAATCCACCTTTGATTACATCAACAGTATGGATTTTTTTTGGGAGGGGGGGAGATTTTACAAAAAAGAAAGAAATATGCCAGGCATATTCTTTTTTTTGTGAAATTAGCTCCTCAAGCTGCCATCCACACCCCCACCCTTTATGCCCCTCCTTAGATTATGAAAAATAAATAGATTCATAGATTCTAGGGTCGGAAGGGACCTCAATAGATCATCGAGTCCGACCCCCTGCATAGGCAGGAAAGAGGGCTGGGTCTAGATGACCCCAGCTAGATACTCATCTAACCTCCTCTTGAAGACCCCCAGGGTAGGGGAGAGCACCACCTCCCTTGGGAGCCCGTTCCAGACCCTGGCCACTCGAACTGTGAAGAAGTTCTTCCTAATGTCTAGTCAAATACTTGGAGATGTATTGTTCTGTTTATTTAGGACACGGTTACAGTCAGACCAATCAAGTTACAGCATCTGACCATGTCATTTTATAGCGAATGCAACACGTTCTGTGGTTGTAGGCTGGGATACAAAATCAAACTATTCAAGTCATTACAAAAAAAACCCAAAAAACCTAGCAAAACCTGATTGCTGGAACACAAACAGCAACCAGAACTCCAGGAAAACCCCCAATCTGCATCAGGCTTAATATTTATTAGGAACCCAACATCAGTATGGTCATTTTTGCTTGTTTGCTGCTGAAATGCAAGTTACTCAAATTTGTAATGCCAAATTGCATTTAGATTCATAGTCATGAAGTTGAAAGGGGCAAATTGGGTTTGGATGGAAGAGGGGGGGAAAAATACGACCTGCCGAAAATGCAAGGTATATAAATGCAACATCATGGCTGATCGAGTCTCCATTTCACAGTGACCTGAATACTCTACATTTTAAAAGCAGAAGCAAATTAAATTACATTCATTTTTTTCTTCTTTTTTGCCCCAAAAGGATGTTGAAAAAATGCCAAGAGGTGTTGATATTTCAGGGTGATTTTTACAGAGTGAAGCAGTCCATTATGGTTAGAAATAAAGAGAAAGAGACTCCTAAAGAATTTATATGCTCCTGATTTACAGTGTTAGGGAGAGTTTCTGAGCTCTTTTATTTTATTGTGGTAGAGATTTCAACTCCCGTAATCAAATCAGGTACACTTCACAAAACAACTAAGTGGGCAATAAAGATGAATTAAATAGTACTTTGCTATTATAACATGTCTTGAAAATTACTCTCTTTTGTAGGTGAAGAGAAGAAAAAACATAAGCTGGCCTCTTTGGAAATGTGGAGATATTTCAGGTTGGGTGTGATTTGGAAGA
>NW_005842380.1:1329214-1331218 GCF_000455745.1 Alligator sinensis | reverse complement strand
CTTTATATTACCCCCCCAGATGTTGCCAATGCTTCTCCTGAAGTTGGATCAGTTCTGCTGTAAGAGCTATAGAGAGGGCGTATGGTATCTTAGCTCATTACTGAAAAGAGCTCAGTCTCCAGATATCCTCACAGAGTGGACCCTCTTCTTTTCTCACCGGTAAGTGTGAAAATGAGGAGCAAACACCACTGAGGCACGTGGAATTGCACCTATTCAAAACTGGCGCGTGCGAGAGGAGAATCAGATCCCTTCGCCTGAAGTCTCTCAAATACTTTTTGTGTAGAAGCATACCAAAAGGCTTGCCAGAAATGCAAATGATGTGGCTTTTGCCACGGTAATGCCTATGCAAACAGCATTTTGCTGTTTCAAATCTGTGTTATTATCAACTCATATCATGGTCTCGTGAGCTGGTATGACCAGTTGATATTGGAGCTTGGGATCAGCCAGATTCTCAAGGATTGAGATAGTCCTGAATGCATGTCTGAAAGGACATGTCCCAAGTCCTTGAGGTAGATGTCCTGGGCAAAGCAAAAATATGGGGAATAGCACAACAACAATGTCATCATCATTTTATTACTTTAACAGGAGCCATCAAAACATAACATGCTACTTTTTTCTCCAAAAAATAAAGGTTCGTGGTAATTTCTGTAACTGATGGTGGAATATACCCTGCAGCAGGTATTAATGCCAAACAATTTCAATCATATGCACAAGAAAGAAGGAGGTTTTATCCTTGGAACATTTTTTTTTTTTAAGTAGGGTCATTGGTTGCACAGAATGAGAGAGTAAGGAAATAAAACCATTTTCTCTGCAGAGATTGTAAAGCAGGTTAAAGTCTCCTTCCAGTTCATTGCCTGCTTGAGATGTAGCCCAAACATAAGCAAGATGAGAAATATGATATAAGATTTGAGAGAGACCGATACCAAATTCTTTTCTGCAGTTTAAGGTATCCCTAAAAAAATGATATATCTGCCCCCTTATATAAATTCATTGTCATGAGCATCTTCCCTGAATCTATCCATGAGCATGCTTCCCTGAATATGAAGATAACTCCCTGAATCTAAAAAGATCACACAGAAATGATTAAACATCTACAAACCGCCCAAACAACACCTCGTCTTGTCTATTTTAAGCTCCTTGGTTTTTTTTTAATTGGCTCCCAACTCAAACTTGTGTCTCAGCCAAAGTTTAGATGACAAGTAGCTTTGCCATTTGCTGCCACCATGACAAATTTATAGCTGCCCGCATTACTTGGCAATGGGAAAGGAGTTTTAGAAAGATGAAAAAAAATGAGGCGGCGGCACTGGATGTAAAAACACCCCTGGGACAAACAAGCAAAGGCATCACTTGTAAATGTAGAGCTCAGGTCCACATTTGATGACAGTGCTAACTGTGAGAGGGGACAACAGAAAGCACTGCAGTTTTTTAAATATTTCCTCTGGCTTGTGGAAACCCCGGGAAATGAACACACTTACACACATAGCTATTGATATAGATATATAGTATTCTGTGTCATATATACACATACACACACACATACACGTTATATATATATATAGAGAGAGAGCGAGAGAGAGCTATTATATATATAGACACACACATACACACACATATATATATAGACACACACATATTATATATGTGTGTGTGTGTGTGTGTGTGTGTGTGTGTGTGTGTGTGTGTCTATATATATCTATGTAGATAGATAGATAGATAAAGACACACACAAATACATATATATTAGGGCTGTGTGAAGCTTTGGGTGGTGATTCGATTCAGAGGAGATTTGGCATGATTCGGTGGCCAAATTTCCAAATCTGAATTGAATCAAGGAACCAATTAAAAGGTCTGAATCTATCCAAAGCTCTCTGAATCTTCAGAAAAGATTTGGAGAGCTTTAATAATTCAGGCAGTCCCTAGTAGCTGCAGCAGGGAGCTGCAGCTGACTCCGAACTGGTAAGTAGGGGGCGGGGAAAAAGGGGCTGGGGAAGGGGGACCATGGGG